>NC_069503.1:1026973176-1027274843 GCF_027579735.1 Bombina bombina | reverse complement strand
TTAGTGTAGCCTTCTCTGGGGCCTCCTCTGCCCCGTCACCACTTTCTGTCGGAGTACCGCAAGGCTCTGTCCTCGGTCCCCCTTCTCTTCTCATAGAAACATAGAAACATAGATATGATGGCAGATAAGAGCCATAGGCCCACAAGTCTGCCCGACCTTACCTAACAGTATAAACTTATCTAGTTCGTAGGATAGCCCATGCTTGTCCCATTGCATTTTTAAAGTCCCCCACAGGTGTTTGTTGCTACTACCTCTTGAGGAAGTTTATTCCATAAATCAATCACTTCTTTCTGTAAAGAAATGCTTCCTCAAATTACTCCTGAATCTACTACCCTTTAGCTTGAGCTCATGACCCCTTGTTCTTGAATTTTCCATTTTATGTAAAATACCCACAGCCTCAGTTTTACTAAACCCTGTAAATGTACTTTGAAAAGTTGCTATCATATCACCTCTTTCCCTTCTCTCCTCTAATCTATACATATTTAGGTCCATTGAGCCTTCCTGGTAAGTTTTATTTTTAGGACCATGTACCATTTTGTAGCCCTCCTTTGCACAGATTCAGAGTTTGTTTAATATCCTTCTGAAGATATGGTCTCCAGAACTGCACACAATACTCAAGATGAGGCCTAACTAATGATCTATAAAGGTGGCATAAGAATCCTTACTATTTCTGCTGCAAATACCTCTACCAATACATCCAAGCATTCTGCTAGCCTTACTCGCTGCATTACTACATTTTTTACTAAGTTTTAAATCATCTGAAATAATAATTCCCAAGTCCTGTTCCTCGTCTGTAACAGTCAGTAAAGTTCATTGAGTCTGTAATCAACATTTGGATTTTTTCTTCCCTAAATGCATTTTTTACACTTTTGCTGTGTTAAACTTTAGATCCCAGTCGTTTGTTCCAATCCTCCAATTGTTGTATATCACTTCTCATTTTGTCTACCACCCCCCCTGGAACATCCACTCTGTTGCAAATTTTTTGTATCATCTGCAAAGAGACATACTTTCCCCTGTAGCCCTTTGCTGATATCGCAGATAAATATGTTAAACAAAACAGGCCCCAGAGAACTGACCCCTGAGGAACACCACTAGTAACAGCCCCCTCTGCTGAATGAACTCCATTACTAAGACACTTTGTTTTCTGTCCTTAAGCCAGCATTCCACCCATATTCACAATTTTTGAATCTGAGACCAAGGAGATATAGTTTGTGAATAAGTTTATTGTGTGGGACGGTGTCAAATGCTTTGCTGAAATCTAGATATGCTACATCAACTGCTCCTCCTTGTCTAATACTTTTGTTACATAATCAAAGAAGTCAATTAGATTAGTCTGACATGATCTCCCTGAAGTAAAACCATGCTGATTTTGGTCCTCTAAATTGTTTTGTCTTTATGTAAGTCATAATTCTTTCTTTTAAGAGGGCTTTCCCATTAATTTCCCTACTACTGAGTTAAACTAACTGCCTGTAGTTGCCAGATTCTTCTCTACTGCCCTTTTTATGAAGGGGTATTACATTTGCTATTCTCCAATCATCTGGGACAGCTCCTGTTAATAGTGACTGAGTTAAACAGATCAGTTAATGGGACAGTTAGCACTGATCGAAGTTCTTTAAAACCCTTGGATGAATATTATCAGGACCCACTGCCTTGTAACATTTATTTTTGATAATGCTAACCAAAACCTCATCCTCTGTAAAAATATTACTGTTAAGCTTGTTTCTATTTTGCGTATCATCCCTTAATGTAGACATTGTATCTTCACAATCTTTAGTGAAAACAGAACAGAAGTAATCATTGAGACAGTCTGCAATCTGCTTAATCTCCTTCTATTATTCTACCATCAACTGATTTCAATTTTACTATTCCTACCTTAATTTTTCTTCTTTCACTGATATATCTAAAGAATGTTTTGTCCCCATGTTTTACTGACTGTGCTATCTCTCTCTTCTGCATGAGCTTTAAACCTTCCTAATTAACTGCTTAGTCTTTTTTTTGTTGGAGTCTCCATATTTTCATATCATCATCTGCTTGTGTGTGTCTGTAATTTTTTATAAGCTATCTTTTTGTCTTTACAGCATGTGCTACTTCTTTGGAAAACCAAATTGGTTTCCGCTTTCTTTTACTTTACAGGACATTCTAATACAGTGTGCGGTTGCATCTAAAATGGCACCTTTCACAGAATTCCCACTGTTCTTGAACCCCTGTAATAAGAGTTTTCCCCTTTAAATAGTTTTATAGTATTCTCCCATTAAAGAAAAATTCTGCCGTCCTAAAGTCTAAAACTTTTGTTTAGTCTGGGTGGACAGTTTCCTGAACATGAATTACTAAACCAAACAGATGATGATCACTGGGATCCTAAGTTCTCACCTACGACACATCTGAAACTGTATCACTGTTTGTAAAGTATTAGATCTAATATAGCTTCCTTACGAGTTGGTTCCTTGACTAATTGTTCAGAGTGATTCCCCTAGCAGAGATTCAAGAATATACCTGCTTCTAGTAGCCGATCTAGCAGAAGGAGATCTTCCAGTCTATATCTGGCAAATTAAAGTCCCCCAGTACTATAAACCTTACCTTCATGGGTCATTTTGGTTATTTCAATCTAATAACAGATTGTCCAGTTTTTTCATCCTGCAATGGAGGCCTATATACAACCCCTATTCTAAAAACATTTTATCTCCAATTTCCAAAGTCAACCCAAATACTTTCCACCTCATCATTTGTTCCTACAATTTCAGTAACCTTTTATATTTTCATTTACATACAAAGCAACTCCTCCACTTTCTTTCCTACTCTGTTCATTTTAAATAACCTGTATCCAGGTATGACTATGTCCCAGTCATGCAAATCATTGTACCATGTTTCTGTTATAGCTATCTTTTTCTCAAAAACACATCTGCAGTTCTTTCCTGTTTATGTTACCTGGAGAATCAGGTACCAATAGATTTAAATTACCTGTTACAGCTTCAGAGGGCTCAGAAACAGCAATCTCCCTCATCACAAGTGAATTCGGCAAGAGCAGCATAGGAGTTTTGCAATGGCAGAGGATGTGGGGCAATGCTTCTGGTCTACGTGTTCTAATTCTTCCAGAGCCTACAGTGATCCATCTGCCTCTCCTTGCTGATCTCTGGGGTAGAGGGGCTTCTTCTGAGGGCAGCTTTGTAGAGGTAACAGGTATTTTACTTACCTTAGCTTGAAGTTTAGCTATTTCCTCCCTTAACAGGGAAAACTGCTTACAAACAGGGACAGGCCCCTAAATCTCCAAAAAGTAGAACGATTAAAAAGGTGCAAAAACAACCCATTGCATTTGTATCTGAGACATTTTAAACTATGCCAACACTTTAACAATAAGAAAATAAAAGTATTATTTACTTCTGAATAACCTGAATAACTCCTGAAATAACTCAAATATCCTTATGTATTTGATCCTTTTTTTAGTTTGATCTCCTTTGCTAAGGAGCAGAGCTAAATGTTTAGCAGAGCTAAACAGATCTCTTAAAATACCCTCAGAAAGATAGGGTGGGGTCCCTCCTAATTGCTCACCTATGCAAACAATCTAATTGTTATCTAATTGCAATACTAAAAACCAGAATACAAAAGAATGTAAATTAACTCAAACCTTTAACTATTCAATTTCTGTAGTGAAACTAATTCACAGTTCAGGTCTACCACCTTTAACTATTCAATTTCTGTAGTGAAACTAATTCACAGTTCAGGTCTACCACCTATAAAAAAAAACAAAATATAAAGTTAATAGAAATACAAAATATATTATCTGAAGTACAAACTATTCAAGTAACAACAATTTAAAAGAGAATTGTTATATACCTTTCTGAAATAACTCAAATATCCTTATGTATTTGATCCTTTTGTAGTTTGATCTCTTTGCTAAGAAGCAGAGCTAAATGTTTAGCAGAGCTAAACAGATCTCTTTAAATACCCTCAGAAAGATAGGGTGGGGTCCCTCCTAATTGCTCACCTATGCAAACATCTAATTGTTATCTAATGCAATACTAAAAACCAGAATACAAAAGAATGTAAATTAACTCAAACCTTTAACTATTCAATTTCTGTAGTGAAACTAATTCACAGTTCAGGTCTACCACCTTTAACTATTCAATTTCTGTATTGAAACTAATTCACAGTTCAGGTCTACCACCTATGAAAAAAACAAAATATAAAGTTAATAGAAATTACAAAATATATTATCTGAAAGTACAAACTATTCAAGTAACAACAATTTAAAAGAGAATTGTTATATACCTTTCTGAAATAACTCAAATATCCTTATGTATTTGATCCTTTTTTAGTTTGATCTCTTTGCTAAGAAGCAGAGCTAAATGTTTAGCAGAGCTAAACAGATCTCTTTAAATACCCTCAGAAAGATAGGGTGGGGTCTATCTACACCTCATCACTAGGTTCCCTAATAAAGTCCCATGGTTTACAATATCATTTGTATGCCGACGACACCCAAATCTACTTCTCTGCACCAGACCTTTCTCCTTCATTGCTAACCCGTGTCACTAACTGTCTTTCTCACATCTCCAACTGGATGTCCTCTCACTATCTCAAGCTAAATCTCTCCAAAACTGAGCTCCTTATTTTCCCCCCTTCTTCAAAACTCTCCACCCCCAATCTCTCTATAACTGTCGACAACTCAATCATTACCCCTACCCCACATGCCCGATGTCTCGGGGTTACATTTGACTCAGATCTTTCTTTCACTCCTCACATTCAGTCTTTGGCTAAAGCCTGCCGCTTCCACCTTAAAAACATCTCTAAAATTAAACACTTCCTTACACAAGACACAACTAAGATTTTAATCCACTCTCTCATCCTCTCCCGCCTCGATTACTGCAACTCTGTCCTCTCTGGTCTCCCCACCTACCGCCTAGCTCCTTTACAATCCTTAATGAATGCCTCTGCCAGACTCATCTTCCCTACAAGTCGCTCTTCATCTGCTGCACCTCTCTGCCAATCTCTTCACTGGCTTCGTCTTGCCTCTAGGATCAAACACAAAATTCTCACTCTGACATACAAAGCCCTCAACTGCACTGCTCCCCCCTATATCTCAGATCTTGTCTCCAGATACTCTCCTTCTCGTCCCCTTCGCTCTGCTCAAGACCTCCTACTCTCCTCCTCTCTTGTCACTTCATCACACTCCCGTTTACAGGACTTCTCCAGACTGGCTCCCATCTTGTGGAACTCTCTGCCTCGCTCCACTAGACTCTCTTCTAGTTTTAAAAGCTTCAAGTGCTCCCTAAAGACTCTACTGTTTAGGGATGCATACAACCTACGCTAACCTTACTTTATACCAGTTCCTCTCCTCCATTGCTATCCCCTGAACCCCCCTAGCATGTAAGCTTAAGAGTCCAGCTGTTAGTAGATCACCTTCTTAAGAGCTGACTACAACAGTGCAACTCTTGGCAGGGCCCTCTACCGATTTGATCCCTATAACTGTTTTTTGTCTTTTTTTGTACTCCGCCTTTGTTAATAGCGCTGCAGAATCTGTTGGCGCTCTACAAATAACCGATAATAATAATAATAATAATGTAGATTTATTCTATTAGCAAGAATTTTTGCAAAAATTTTGATGTCCGAATCCAGGTAATGTTCAGGCCTATCTGGTTGTTTTCCTGGCTTCTGTAGGACAGTTATGTGAGCCTCTAGCATATTTTCTGTAAAGCCTGTTATTGGTGTGAATGAATTAAATAAATTTGCCAAAGGCGTTACTAGGTGTTCTATATATTTTTTATAGTATTTCATACCGAAGCCGTCTCTTCCCACTCGGCATATCATGTACTGCTTTTTATATTCGTCTAATGTGATGGGGGAGTCCAAGTTGTCTGTGTCTTCCTTCTCTAATGTGGGGAGGTCTAGATCTGTCAAGTATTGCTCAATAGATTGGGACGTAGCCGCTTCTGGTATGTTATATAGTGTTGCATAATATTGCCGGAAAACCTCGGCAATACTCTTGCTATCTCTTTGTGTGTTACCCTGACCATCTGAAATGTTCTGTACGTATGCATTTAGCTGCTGTTTCCTAAGGGCCCTGGCTAATGAGGTACTCGTCTTTTCCTGCACATCAAAGTATTTCTGTTTAAGTAAAGCAGATTTGAGTTGGTGTTCTTTTGAGAGGTAGTTTTTAAGGGACTGTCTGGCTTTAGTCAGGGATTCTAAAATAGTCGTGGACTGCAGATCTTGTTTGTGCTGTTTTTTCCCAATAACCAATTTGCGCCAATGTGGAATTTAAATATTGTCTTTTCTCCTTTTTTTTCCCTGGCCTTTAAGGCTATAAATTTGCCCCTCAGTACACTTTTATGAGCTTCCCATATGGTAGATGGGGCTATTTCCTCTGTGGTGTTCTCTTTAAAGTAGTCTGTCAGTGTTTTCTCTACTGCTGCATTAGACAGTGCATGTTCTAACATGTAATCATCAAGCCTCCAAATATATGGTTTCTGTGGCAAGTCTGGCCATTCAATCACACATTGTACAGGTGGCTGTTCCGACCATGTGATCTGTAGAATTTTAGTGTCTGC
Organism: Bombina bombina; assembly: GCF_027579735.1. Classification (NCBI taxonomy): domain Eukaryota; kingdom Metazoa; phylum Chordata; class Amphibia; order Anura; family Bombinatoridae; genus Bombina; species Bombina bombina. The sequence goes on along the minus strand of NC_069503.1, from coordinate 1,027,268,301 downwards.
TATCATGGCTAATCCAGTTTGGTCTGAAAGTATGTAATCTATTCTCGTATATGATGCGTGAGGATGGGAGTAGAATGTATAGTCCCTGGTATGTGGGGTTAAGTGTCCTCCACGCATCATGTAGTCTCAGTTGCTGTATGTAATTTTTAACTGACTTAATCACTTTTTTGGATGTACTAGTATTTCCAGTTGACGTATCCATAATAGGGTCTAGTGGTAAATTAAAATCCCCACCAATGAATAGGGTTCCCTTGGCATGGACCAGTAAGGATTGAAATATGGTTCTAAATATGTGCTGATCCTTATTTGGTAAGTACACATTCGTGAATGTGATCGGCTTATTGAATAAAAGACCCACTATAATTAAATATCTGCCATCCTTGTCCCTTTCTATATATGTAGCTTTAAAATGTACAGAGTTTTTTGAACAGGATACCCCCCCCCCCCCCTTTTTGAGGGGGCCTGAGGCCAGGTATGCTGTTTTGTATTTGTGATTTAATATTTTTGGTTATTTGCCTTTCTTATAGTGCGTTTCCTGAATAAACAGGACATCTCCCGTATTTTTGTATAAGTCCCTGAAGACTATAGACCTTTTTTCAGGGCTATTCAGACCCTTTACGTTTACTGTAGTGAGAGAAAGCGTGTGAATGCGTGAAGCCATTTTTTGTGGTTATACTCGGTTGTACTGCTTTAATGTAAATACATTTTGTGATTAAATGCCAACAAGTGTAGACCACAATACAACAGTCAGAAGATTACTAAGAACAAGATAATACAATGCTGATAACAATTAGTTACAACTGAATTTACAAAATATTAACAGTTTAGAGATATTGAACTTTTAATTCTCCCTATTTGGGTTATAACTTTTCTCTATCTACTATGTCAGAGATTCCTATCTCTATTTTGAAACAAGTAACAGTTCACCCAAATAGTATCAAACAGTTATTTTAAGAGTAGTATCCCCACCCACAAACCTATGTTATAAAAAATAAAAGGGAAGAAAAAACCCTCTAAGAGTAATATGTTATACGACCTTTAACCTTATTATAACGATTGAAAATACTGTCCAGCTCTCCCGGGGAGCCAAGTCATTTGTCTGTAGAGTCTTTTTCTTGTGAGCCTGTTGAAGCATTTGATTGTAAGTTCCCCTTCTGTGAGTCTTTCACTTTGTCGTTTGAGGGTTGTTTATCCTTCATTCTATGATGATCTTCCTCAGGGTCTGGGATATTGAGTTGTAGAGCTTCATTGAAGTTGGAGAGGTCATCTAGGCTCCTAAACACTGCCGTGGTTCCTCCTTTCGTTGCAATGACACTCACTGGGAAGCCCCATCTGTATGGTATATTCTTGTCCCTAAGGACTGATGTGATAAAGTGTAATTCTCTCTTTTTTTGCAAAGTAGCAGGGCTCAAGTCAGCAAAGACCTGTATGTGATTGCCTGCGTGCATGATCTTCTGTTTTTGCCTCGCATGTCGGAGGATTTCCTCCTTGTCCTTAAAGTTGAGGAGCTTCAGAATTATATCTCGAGGGGACGCCTTCGGGGTGGCTTAGCTCTCAGGGCTCTATGAGCTCTTTCAATTTTTATATCCGGGGCACTGTTTATGCCTTTACATGTGCGAAATAGGTCCTGTAAACACCCCTCAATTGCAGATGGTTGAATTGATTCAGGGATGCCACGTATGCCAGATTATTGCACCTGCCCCTGTTATCTAGGTCCTCTACTTTTTCTAGTAAATGATGTATTGATTCCTGTTGGTCATATACCATTTTTGATATGTGTTGTACATCATTATATGTGGTATTGTGGTGTTCTTCCAGTGCTGTTACTCTGTTGGAAACTTTTGAAATGTCTTTTTTTATTTCTCCATACCAGTTCTTTACTTCCCCTATTGATATTGATATTGCTGTATTAGCTTTGTTTTACTTTGGTTATCCGGTTTATCGTCTGAGGCCTGGCATAGCCAGTTATAGGGGTATTAAGGTATATTTTGTCTGTCTGGGTACTGCTGCCTGCTCTTTGTTTAGCTTCTTACTTATGAGTGTTTACGTAGGTACTTTTGTGCTATGCGCACCTAACTCACAGCTCTTACGATTTGGTCTGGGTTTTCTGCAGGTTTGGCTTCTGCTTTATCCCGGTGTAGAAATTGCTGTAACCTGAGGGTGTCTATGGGATTTAGTTTTATTATTGTTTTTACCTCTTGTCCTCTTTTTATGTAATGTGGAGGCTTGCTGTGTGATACCCAGCGTGCTTTCCCCTTTTACCTGCTGCTTATTCTTTTATTTCCCACCGGAACGTGACTCTGAAGTTTGTCACACTAGGCCGTTCTTGCTAGGCCCGATGACGTAACTGCCTATGGAAACCGGCACCCGGCAACAACTCGTTCCTTTCCCCTTTTGTTGCCTGTATGTGTGGGCGATTACGGTGGCTGGATTCCTATGATGCCGGTGTGTTCACACTCTCCTTATGCACGTTCCGGGTAAGCCACACTCCAAAATGCTTACGGCGTGGTCCCGGTTGCAGCCACAGGTATGTCCTGGGAACTTGTGCTGGAGGAGTTATTTCTGTAAATGGGTTACTTCTCTGCAGGCTCCGCTCTTTATGGCTTAATCCCCAAATGGCTGTTCTAACTATTTAAGGTTACTTTTATTCGGTTTGGGTAGTGGGGCCTAGGAGCTAACAAGTCAGACAGCCATCTCCCAGCGCGGCCAAGCTCCGCCCCTGAATGTAGCTTTTTTAACACATCTTTTGCTATAGCCTCTTTATAATAGCCTAGCTGTTAATGCTTTGTTTTCTTCTTCAAATATATCAATATTCGAACAATTTCTCCTAAGTCTTAAAAATTCACCATAAGGTATAGGCCCCTATTTATGAAAGTATGGCGAACCTGATCCGACAATGCGGATCAGGTCGGCCAGACCTCGCTGAATATGCCGAGCAATACGCTCGCCGTAGACTCGCAGCCAATGGGCCACCAGCAGGGGGGTGTCAATCAACCCAATCGTACTCGATCGGGTTGATTTCCAGCGATGTCTGTCCGCCTGCTCAGAGCAGGCGGACAGGTTATGGGGCAGCGGTCTTCTGGTGAGCCTGTAGGCTCGCCAGAAACACGGGGCATCAAGCTCCATACAGAGCTTGATAAATATGCCCCATAGCCTTTAGTGTTCCTTGTCGGTGAGCACTTGTATTATGCAAAAGTGTATTGGTCGATGTTTCTTTTCTGAAGACTTTGGTATTAATAGTCCCATCTTCCTTTTTGATTATTGTTAAATCAAGAAAATGTATTTTTTTGTAAATTTGCTTCATGTGTGGCGCTTGTTCAGTATGTCCCTTAGTTAAGAAAGGCAAAGAATTGAAAGATAAATTTGGCAAAATTCATAAACTACAACAACATCTTACATGTAGATCCTCTGGAGTAATCTATGTTTTATACTGCAAATGTGAGAGAGCCTATGTAGGTATGACTAGCAGAGAAGCACGTGTAAGAATTTTAGAACATACAAAAACATCAAAAATACCGAAAGTGATCTTTCAAAAGGGAAAAAAATAACAAGTGTAGCAAGACACTTACATGCACATAAGGGCAAATATGATCATCTTAAATTTACAGTGGTACAGAAAGTATCTCTGGGAATATGGGGTGGTAACGTAAATGGATACATTTACTACATGCAGTGCAACCGCTAGGTCTAAATGAATATAATAATTATGGGGTTTATTTATAACTAGATCTTTTACAAAATAATAAAGTCTGATGAAATTGAACCACAAATAAGAATACATATTGGATGTATTTTCATGCATACCAATTTATAGTATTATACAATCTATTTATATATTATATATAATTTTCTTTTGCACAATTCACTTCACCATACCTTATCATTCACACAGTGTTTGTTTGATCCTTTAATAAAACTGTTATCCAGGAATGTTCATGTCCATGTTTACTTTACATGTTAGAACCTAAAGATTGTCACTACTTTATTCTTATTGAACACCCTCGTGTATATAGGTAAGGTAATTCCTTCTTTATGATACAATGTAAATCAGATCACTTTTTTATTCACTTTAATCTCCGACTGTATCATCAAACAGTCCACCCTCTTTTCACATTCTTTTGTTTTTGTCATTAATGTTTCTAATTGCAAACATTAAGCTATAAATTAGCAGACATTTTTAATACTTATGTTTATAAACAATATTTATGTCGACTCTATACGTCAATCTCAAAGTCTATTTAGAGCGATAAAATTTATGTTTGCACTCAAGTTTTATGAGTTTTGCGAGCTCAGTATCTATAATTATTATATATAAACTGTGACCATATTAAGGTATTTGTGTTTATATGACTTTATTTAACCCCATATAGTATATCCATACAATATACCTATTAATACGCAACGTGAATTCTCAATATCCAAGAGAAGTCTGTATAGCCAGTTTACAATTGGCTAAAGAAGTGATGACGTTACAACATACCTCCCACTGGATATCGATCAATAACTGACAAAGTATATACCCAATGAGAGAGGAACGATTCAGAAAAATGTATCCTATCCTGCAAAAGAGGCAGGCACATTGATGTGAGATAAACCGCCTTGTCCAGCCAGTGCGTACCCCTCCGAAGAAGCGTTATGTGAAACGCGCGTCAGGGGCACTCTCACGAGGTCATAGCACCTCCTCTCTTTTAAAATTGCTTGCTCAGTACTATAACCTTATATTCCATTTGAATACATTAGCAGTTAAAATAAAAGTAATACAAGTCCCCGCTATAGAAGGGACTTTTTTCAGTATAGTGTGTGTGCATGTCTTTACCAATTTCAGCAGTGGCAGTGTCTGTATTGATAATTACTAATTGTTGGCTGTATTTACAGCGTAAGGGATATTTATTATAAAAAATACACTCCCAAATACTGTGGCATACTTACCATTGATGTAAAATAATCTTTGCAAGTATCTATATTTAGATTCAGTACTGGCTAGTGGTCGGATCAATAGTTACCGTTAAATGTTGGCTGTTTTTTTCAGCATTATTTAAATCTACAATAATTTTTAATGTTCCAACATTACCAGATTATAACAAACATCATTTGGCCAATTAATAACACTTTATAAGTGGGCTTTTGTTAGCCTGGTACTAGCAAGTTATGTTATATTATAGCTGCCATTGATAAACACGAGACTTGCATGTTAATTAACGTTTATCACTGCCATCGGCAATTTTACCAACAAAAAGCAACTGATTTGAGATAAACATATACCTTGTTGTTGAACTGATACACATGTATCAATATTGAATCATAAGTGATCGTCATAGAAACTGACTCACAGGATTTTAGTTAAGTGACTATTTAACTTTTGACATTGAATCAAATGTATCAGTTTCTATAATAACAATAGATAATATTTATTTTGTTACTGCTTTTATCTGCGTTTGCATTTCAATTGACATTTAATTCAATGGTAAAAACCTCATAAGAGTGATATTTATTTAATGCCATTTGAATACATTGTACATAATATATATAACTGGTTGTGAGTTTAAGCTACTTTTAACAGTGTGTGTGTGCAGGTGTCGATCTGGACTCCGGTTTTGTTGGCAAATATTATCAATTACTATCAGGTTCCTTGGTTATTTGAATCACAACTGCAGAGTCTAAATAAATTATATTTGTTTCCCAACTGAAGTACAGGCTATTATATCAGCATAGAGTGACTGTTTTACTCAGAGTGATTTTTATAAGGAAAGGCAGTAAGACCTTATATGGTTATATATTATTGTATTGGTATACCATATAAATAATAAGATACTGAAAATAATTATTATTATTAATAACAACTTTTGACATTGGTATAACTCAAGCCCAAATGTGAGAGATAGTGTTCATTGTAATAAGCACTGAAGCGTGAGAGATATGAGACACACAGACTGCAGGTGCTGACAGGGGCGTGTCCTGCTGCGAGACACAGCACACTGAATAATGCTTGCAGCGTGGATATCTGAACACAGACCAGTGAGTGTAATAAGAGCTGTGAGACACGCTGAGTTGCAAGGAGCTGTATAGCACGCTGAGATGAGTGTAGCTGTGTGACGTCACGTAAAGTCCGTTACTGTCCGGTATGAGAATGAATCAAAGAAAGTTTATATCATTAACATGAAACATATGTTGCAAATGATAGTAATATCTGAGAGACAAAGTCAATTTAGAAAAGTTCAAGAGAAAACATGACATTTGAAATTAGCCGTTACTTTAGGCTTCCAAGGTAAATTAGATTTGATACAAATACCGTAGCGGTAGTAGGTAGAATCCTTCTGTTGGAAATTAAGTAGCAATTCCTGTAGAGATGAAGAGTTGAAATAAATTAATACTTCTTGGAATAGTAAACTTCAGGATAAATGAGACTAGTTGTTATTAGTCCCTTTATGAGACCAAACTGCAGCTGGTATTTGTAATCCAAATGTTATAGTAGTAAAAGTAAATCTTCTCTTGATAAGAATGTAGCTTATAAGAAACAGAGCAGTGGTTTTAGCAAACAATACTCAACAACTAAGCACTTGTTTGGGGCGGGGTGATGCCTTAAGTACAGGTGAGGAAGGTGAGTTGAGGCAAAAGGTAAAAGCAGAAATGGAATCCTTACAGATCCCCCCCCCTCAAGCAAGCCGACCCCGGGTTGAAATTTAGGTCTACTTGGATAGCGTCTATGGAAACGAGCAATAAGCTTCGGAGCATTAATGTGTGCATGAGGTTCCCAAGTGTCATCCTCTGGGGCGAACCCTTTCCATCGGACCAGATACTGTAATTCTCCATTATAATGTCTTGAGTCCAAGAGATCATAAACTTCATAGACATCAGTGCCCAATTGAATAGGAGAAGGGGGTAAAAGAGGTGCATCAGGCTTATCTCCTAAGTAGGGTTTCAATAATGATACATGGAAAGTTGGGTGGATGGGTAAAGAATCAGGTAGGTCAAGCCGGACGGCATTTTCATTGATGATGTGTAGAATTTTGAATGGGCCAAGGAACAACCCAGCCAATTTTTTACTTGGTAAGTGCATTTTAATGTTTTTGGAAGATAACCAAACATAGTTCCCTATGGAATATTTTGGAGAAGCTCTACGTCGTAAATCATAAAATTTCTTCTGAGAAGCCTGAACTTGTTTGATGTTATCACGTAAGTGTAGGAAATTTTCAGCTATGTTTTGTTTCAACACATCAACAGATGGTGAATCATGTGTAGAGGTCGTTTGGATAGTGAATCTTGGGTTAAAACCATAATTGGCGAAAAAGGGAGAGTAATTTGTAGTGCTGTTAATGGTATTATTATAAGCAAATTCAGCCATAGAGAGAAAAGAAGTCCATTTATTTTGATGATATGAGCAATAGCAACGTAGATATTGCTCAAGCCACTGATTGAGTCTCTCAGTTTGGCCATTAGTCTGAGGGTGGAAGGCTGTGCTTAACCTTTGATCGATTTGGAGTGCTTTAGTGAGTGCTTTCCAGAAGCGTGAAGTGAATTGGGTTCCTCTATCAGTAGTTAAAATGGAGGGTAACCTGTGGTATCGTACAATGTGGTTTAGGAATAAGTATGCTGTTTCAATGGAAGTGGGTAACTTGTGATAAGGAATAAAATGTGCCATTTTAGTAAAATGATCTGTAACAACTAAAATGGTAGTTTGTCCGGAACTAGGTGGTAAATCAACTATAAAATCCATTCCCAAATGAGACCAAGGAGATTCTGGTACTTCCAGAGGAATCAAATAGCCATAGGGAGGTCTCCTTTCTGGTTTCGATACTGTACAGGTTGTACAATGTTGTATATATTCCTTTATACTGGTTTTCATCGATGGCCACCAGTAACTTCTGGCGATGAGCTCATGAGTACGTTTGATACCTGGATGCCCAATTAGTGGGGGGTCATGATGTTCTTTGATTATTTTCTGTCTGAAACATTCTGGAATATATAGTTTAGAACCATGAAAGTAAAAACCATTCTGGAGGCTTAGGCTATCTAGTAGGGTTTGGTCTTCTGAAGATAGATCAGATTGGTATTCCTTATCTTGTTGAGATAAGATAGCAAGGAAACGAGTAGGGGGAAGAATGCTAGTAGGAGAGTCTTCTTGTACAGGTCTTGAATCTCGTCGAGAGAGTGCATCTGCCTTCCCATTTTTTGATCCCGGCCTGTACATGATTTGAAAATTGAAATGACTAAAGTAGAGACTCCATCTCACTTGACGTCCAGATAAAGTTTTGTTATTTTGTAGATATTCCAAATTCCGGTGATCAGTGTAAATCACTATAGGTAGTGAGGTACCTTCAAGAAGATGTCTCCAGAATTCAAAGGCTCTTTTAATGGCTAGAAGTTCCTTGTCCCCAATGGAATAGTTGATCTCTGCTGAAGTCATAATTTTTTAATAGAACCCAACTGGGTGTAGTGGTTCTTTAGGAGACTGTCTTTGGGAGAGGACAGCGCCAAGAGCATAATCTGAAGAATCCACCTCTAGGGTATATTGAAGGTTTGGATCAGGATATTTCAGAATGGGAGCAGATGAAAAGGAATTATTCAGGAAGTTGAAAGCATCATCCTGTTCTTTAGTCCACTGGAAAGTGCAGTTAGCACTAGTTCATTTAGTCAGAGGGTTCGCAATTTTTGAGAAATTGCGAATGAACTTTCTGTAATAGTTACTGAAGCCAAGAAACTTTTGTAGTACTTTCCGTGTTGAAGGTGTGGGCTAGGATTTTACTGCTTCCACTTTGTTATCTTGCATTTGAATCCCATTTGGGCTGATGGAGTAACCCAGGAACTCTATTTTGTTGGTGTGAAAAATACATTTTTCCAATTTGGCGTAGAGCCGATGGACTTGGAGTCTTGCTAAAACCCAACTAACGTGTTTGATATGTTCTTCTAGATTTGTGGAATAGATTAGAATGTCATCTAGGTAGACAACAACATGTGTCAAGGAGATCATGGAAAATGTCATTAATAAAGAACTGGTAAGTTGCGGGTGCGTTGGTTAAGCCAAAGGGCATAACTAGATATTCAAACAACCCATACCTAGTTCTAAAAGCGGTAAGCCACTCATCCCCCTCTCGGATACGCACTAAATTGTACGCCCCTCTCAAATCTAATTTAGTAAAAATCTGAGCATGCCTGAGTCTTTCTATGAGTTCAGGAATGAGGGGGAGAGGGTATCGTTTTTTTATGGTGATTTTGTTCAATTGTCTGAAGTCAATGATAGGCCGAAGAGATTGGTCTTTGTTCCGCACAAAAAACATTCCTGCACCTTCAGGAGAAACCGAAGGACGGATAAACCCTTTCTTTAGATTTTCATCTAGGTAAGTCTTTAGATGATCCAGTTCTGGTTGACAGAGTGGGTATAAATGTCCGATAGGTGGTGTGGTTCCAGGTTTCAATTCAATAGGGCAGTCATAGATTCTGTGTGGGGGAAGGGTGTCTGCTTCCTTCTTACTGAAGACTTCAGAGAACTGCTTGTACATTTCTGGTATCAGAGTTTTTGATGTGGAGGATAAACTGTGAAAAAAGATTCTATGACAAGTCTGTTGGCAGAAATCAGAATTTAATTGAACATTTAAGGATTTCCAATTAATATCAGGTTCGTGTAGCTGTAACCAAGCTAGCCCAAGTACTATTGGGTATAATGGAGAAGTGATTACATCAAAGGTGAGATGTTCATGATGTGTTTTTAATGTGGTGACAGAGAGTGGGATGGTGTGATGTGTAATGGGCCCTGATGATATCTCAGAGCCATCAACCACACGAAGGAAAATAGGAGACAACTTTTTTATCAATGGTATTTTATTTTTTGAAACCAGAGAACTGTCAACGTAGTTTCCTTGTGCTCCTGTATCCAAGATGGCTGGAATGGTCACTTGCTTATTTGCCCACTGTAGAGAAAGAAGTAAAGAACAATAAAGAGGGTTGTTATGCTTTAACTGGAGAGAAAGATTGGTATGGTACTTACTCTTCTTGTTCTGTGGCAAAGAGGGGCAATCCTTTAAAGTATGAGATGAGGATGCGCAATACATGCAGAGGCCTCTAGTCTTCCTTCTGATGCATTCTTCAGGAGTTAGAGGTCCTCTAATAAAACTTATATCCATTGCTTCAGCACCAGTTGAACCAGTATGAGAACTGTTAGAAGTGGGATGGTTTAGAACCTTATCCTTCTTGTAAACAATTTCACGTAATCTCCTATCAATTTGCCTGCTGAGCTTCATAAGGCCTTCCAATGTTTCAGGCAACTCAGTTCGGGCTAATTCATCTTTTACTGCATCAGAGAGTCCAAGCCTGAACTGGTTTTTTAAGGCAATTGCGTTCCATTGAGAGTCAATAGAATATTGCTTGAATTCTGTTATGTAACATTCAACAGGTTTGATACCTTGTTTTAGGTTCCTCATCTTTTTCTCAGCAGTATACTGTAGGTTAGAATCATAGTATAACTCATCCATGATATCCAGAAAAGATGAAAAAGATGAGAGAACTGGATTATTTGTCTCAAATAGAGTGTCTGCCCAAATGCGAGGTTCACCTCTTAAATAGCTTATCATTGTAAGGACTTTAACCCTATCATTTGGGTATGTTCTAGGTTTAAGGGTGAAATTAAGCAGACAAGCATTTTTAAATAGACGGTATAAATTCCTATCTCCATTGAAAAAATCTGGAGGTGCAATAAATGGTTCTGACAGATTGTCAGGAAGGCTCTGTTTAGTAGAGACAGTGTCTTTTATTACTTTTCTTAAAGTTTCATTTTCTAATTGTAACTCTCTAAAGGCTTGGCTAAGTTGGTCAACTCTTTGTGTTAAATTATAAACAATTTGAGGAAGCTCTGCTGGATCCATTATATAGGGCTTAGTTGTTATATCAGGTTCCTTGGTTATTTGAATCACAACTGCAGAGTCTAAATAAATTATATTTGTTTCACAACTGAAGTACAGGCTATTACATCAGCATAGACTGTTTTACTCAGAGTGATTTTTATAAGGAAAGGCAGTAAGACCTTATATGGTTATATATTATTGGTATAGTGTTCATTGTAATAAGCACTGAAGCGTGAGAGATATGAGACACACAGACTGCAGGTGCTGACAGGGGCATGTCCTGCTGCGAGACACAGCACACTGAATAATGCTTGCAGCGTGGATATCTGAACACAGACCAGTGAGTGTAATAAGAGCTGTGAGACACGCTGAGTTGCAAGGAGCTGTATAGCACGCTGAGATGAGTGTAGCTGTGTGACGTCACGTAAAGTCCGTTACTGTCCGGTATGAGAATGAATCAAAAAAAATTTATATCATTAACATGAAACATACGTTGCAAATGATAGTAATATCTGAGAGACAAAGTCAATTTAGAAAAGTTCAAGAGAAAACATGACATTTGAAATTAGCCGTTACTTTAGGCTTCCAAGGTAAATTAGATTTGATACAAATACCGTAGTGGTAGTAGGTAGAATCCTTCTGTTGGAAATTAAGTAGCAATTCCTGTAGAGAGGAAGAGTTGAAATAAATTAATACTTCTTGGAATAGTAAACTTCAGGATGAATGAGACTAGTTGTTATTAGTCCCTTTATGAGACCAAACTGCAGCTGGTATTTGTAATCCAAATGTTATAGTAGTAAAAGTAAATCTTCTCTTGATAAGAATGTAGCTTATAAGAAACAGAGCACTGGTTTTAGCAAACAATACTCAACAACTAAGCACTTGTTTGCACCAATTGTGCAAGTTCTCCCACTTAAGAAGATGAGAGAGGCCTGTCATTTTCATCATAGGTATACCTCAACCATGAGAGACAAAATGTGGAAACAAATCCAGACAATCACATTGTCTGATTTGGAAAGAATTTATTTGCATATTATGGTGGAAAATAAGTATTTGGTCAATATCATAAGTTCATCTCAATACTTTGTTATATATCCTTTGTTGGCAATGACAGAGGTCAAACCGTTTTCTGTAAGTCTTCACAAGGTTGTCACACACTGTTGCTGGTATGCTGGCCCATTCCTGCATGCAGATCTCCTCTAGAGCAGTGATGTTTTGGGGCTGTCGCTGGGCAACACTGACTTTCAACTCCCTCCAAAGGTTTTCTATGGGGTTGAGATCTGGAGACTGGCTAGGCCACTCCAGGACCTTGAAATGCTTCTTAAGAAGCCACTCCTTCGTTGCCCGAATGGTGTGTTTGGAATCATTGTCATGCTGAAATACCCAGCCACGTTTCATCTTCAATGCCCTTGCTGATGGAAGGAGGTTTGCACTCAAAATCTCACGATACATGGCCCCATTCATTCTTTCATGTACACAGATCAGTCGTCCTATTCCCTTTGCAGAGAAACAGCCCCAAAGCATGATGTTGCCACCCCCATGCTTCACAGTAGGTATGGTGTTTTTTGGTTGCCACTCAGCATTCTCTCTCCTCCAAACACGACGAGTTGTGTTTCTACTTTGGTTTCATCTGACCATATGACATTCTCCCAATCCGCTTCTGGATCATCCAAATGCTCTCTAGCATACTTCAGATGGGCCCGGACATGTACTGGCTTAATCAGGGGGACACATCTGGCACTGCAGGATCTGAGTTCCTGGCGGCGTAGTGTCTTACTGATGGTAGCCTTTGTTACATTGGTCTCAGCTCTCTGCAGGTCATTCACTAGGTCCCCCAGTGTGGTTCTGGGATGTTTGCTCACCATTCTTGTGATCATTTTGACCCCACGGGGTGAGATCTTGCGTGGAGCCCCAGATCGAGGGAGATTATCAGTGGTCTTGTATGTCTTCCATTTTCTAATTATTGCTCCCACAGTTGATTTCTTCACACCAAGCTGCTTGCCTATTGCAGATTCAGTCTTCCCAACCTGGTGCAGGTCTACAATTTTGTTTCTGGTGTCCTTCAACAGCTCTTTGGTCTTCACCATAGTGGACTTTGGAGTGTGACTGTTTGATGTTGTGGACAGGTGCCTTTTATACTGATAACAAGTTCAAACAGGTGCCATTAATACAGGTAATTAGTGGAGGAGAGAGGAGCCTCTTAAAGTAGAAGATACAGGTCTGTGAGAGCCAGAAATCTTGCTTGTTTGTAGGTGACCAAATACTTATTTCCCACCATAATATGCAAATAAATTCTTTCCAAATCAGACAATGTGATTGTCTGGATTTGTTTCCACATTTTCTCTCTCATAGTTGAGGTATACCTATGATGAAAATTACAGGCCTCTCTCATCTTCTTAAGTGGGAGAACTTGCACAATTGGTGGCTGACTAAATACTTTTTTGCCCCACTGTATATATATATTTATATGTTTATATATAAAAAAGATATGATATCCGCACTGTCCTGACTAAACTCAGTGGTGTATACCAAATGAGAATACAAAAATTAAAATTTAATTTAAAAGCTACAAATGTTATAAAGTAATTACCTGTGGAGGTAAATAATATGAAACATAAATTAAATACAAATGTGCATAATAGCAGCAGTCCACAAATCAATTAGATATAAAGTAAGGCAGCTGAAGTAAAGGTATGTGAAGACTCCCAATATGTCTCCACAATAAAAGATGTATAATACAAAAGAGTTTATATTCTGCGCCTTTCTTCTGTGGTAAAATAAATGTTATGGGGTAATATCTCCCCTATTCCTAGGGACTTACTTAAAATTGCATGCTCTATCTGAATTATATCCTTTTAACTGGAAAGGGCTCCAATGTTCTTATATATATGTGTACATATGTATATATGTCTGTAAATACATATGTACAAAGGCAAGGAAAAGTAGTTGTACTTTGACCATGTGTAGACAGAGATTGCCAAGCCAGGCACCGGGACTTAGGTCGATGAACACCCCCCCAAAAAAACACAGTACAAGTGAGCCAATATGAGAGGTGTACCTTGTGCACTGAAGGGAGAAATCCTGTATATATACGGAACGATATCCGATGGCAGCGTGTCTGCCGACTTCTCTTGCTTCCGCCTCTATGCAAACCCGGTCTGCAGCTCAATGAACGTCACCGCGTGACGTCAGGAGGGGGTGTGTATGTAGGCAAACTGTATATTCACCCGGCCCAGCGGTTATGAGGAGTGTTAACCTGGACTCGAAAGCTGGTCAAATCATCACAGAAGAAGAAGGATGGAGTCCCAGGTTATAATAAAACAAATTCTTTTATTCGATTCTTTTAAAAGTTGAAGTGAGACACAGCTCACACAGACACAACATCAGCCAAAAAGTAAGTGGAGAGATGAGCGTAGCACCAGTGGCTTACATGTTTCGGCGAAATGCCGTAATCATAGCCTAAGGTGCTATACCTGTGCAGTGTTTAAAAAGGAGGTGTGAAGTGATTCAATTGGCTAAAAACACTTTCAAAGAAAAAACAACAAACGCCCATTTCAACACATTTAGCATGAACATAAAAGTTAACCCTATACATGTCAGTATATATTTTATAGCAAGGGGGTAGGTAAAAGAAAGCAAACATATATGATGTATAAGTAAAGAGAAGACGGAAAAGAAGAGAAGAAAGAAACTGGAAAATCAGCAAATGGATAGAGGGAACAGAGAAGCAGCAATATGGGACACTTAAAGTGTTCACATGGAAAAAAGTATATAGTCACAATATATGTAAGATAGTATGCAAGATACTTAATGTTATTAAATAATGTTATTAAATGATTGCCAAATAGACAATGCGTGAACATAGGCGAAAATATCGATATAATGATTTAAACACGCAATGTCGCTATGCAAAAGAAAAGAAGAGAAAAAGAGAAGAATAGAGAATAGAAAGGGGGTGGGGAGGGGGAAAATTAAAAAGGAGAGAAAGAAAGAAAAGAGAATAAAGAGACTAAGAAGAAGAGAGAGGGAAAAATAGAGGGGACTAATGAATACACATATAGCACATATATAAAAGTATATGTGTACGATATCGCATACACCCTATACAAATTAGGGTGCTGTAATTAGTCTGATAAAGACAAAAAGAAAAAGAAAAATGTTGTGTACACAAACTGTAATACTATATTTTTGTATATATATAATATATTAGATTAAAGATTATGTCGGAAGAATATAAAGGAACCACAGCAGATTCTAAGTATAGATATAGATGAATTGCAGCTATGAATCACACTATATTTTCTGATGATCAAGGGACTTTATCCTTATCTACATTGTTTGAATCCCTGGAAAATCTCCTATTTAAGGAAATCAAAGCACAATGGGACATTTGGACATTCCAATCCTATATAAAAGCCAAAATGATCCCAAGGGGTCTGCGCATTTTGAAGTTTCCTACTTTTGAAGTTGATATAAATGATAAAGATTTTGTGAATGCATGGAATAATGTACTAACAGATTGTTCATTACAGCTTATGCAATTATTAATACAAATTAGAACACAACATCTTAATGACATCAAAAGTGAGATAGATACATTACAACTTGAACTTAACAAACGCAGTACAGACCCTGACTTCTCTAGATTTGATGCTATTTTACAAACATCTTTAGCTAAGGGTAAACAAGTGATAATGGAAAACAAACATGTTAAATTTATTAGGGACAAAACTGACTACTCTAAAGATTCGGTTTACCTCTGGAATAAGAAACAACGTAGGGAATATAGACGCAATACACCTAAATCCAATAAACAGAAAAATAAACGCAGAAATCGCAATAGACACCACAAATCTGTAACTTTTACAGACAGCGATACAGATAGATCAGACAAATCGTCTGATGAAAATCTCTCTGCTAGTGAGGAAGAGGTAGATATATTAACACGAACTAATACTATAACCAATCAACAGCCAAGTACTATACTAAAAACAGCTCCTCCACATACTTCTCTTATTAATGGTACCATACAGGGCACAAACCCTATAGACAAGAAACAAGTGGGTGCATCTAACACTAAATATGTTGCGACCAATACAAATACAGGCATTCATTCATATACTCCTTACACACATATGAGTACTAATGATAATGTGTGTGATCAATCAACCTTGGAACAGGTTTTTCCCTTAGGACAGATGCCACAGGGGATAGGGGTTTCACGACACTCCAATCTACAAAACCAAGACAGGTACCCAGTGAGAGGCAATCGCACTCAAACGAAATACAAGTAGATTCAGTTATAAATCTATCGTCCCTTCAGCTTAACAAAGATCAGCTAGAATTGCTTGGCCTAGGATTAGGTTTTGCCCCTACAACAAAGTTTGACCTATTTCAGACAATGATAGATGTTAATCGTCTCATCAGAAATATAACTTTAAAAAAGCATTTTACATCCAACACCTCTGAATGCATTTCTTACAATGACAACACAGTTTTCAATTCACACATTACGGAGTCCTTTACTGAGGCCTGTGATGTTCTTAATTTAGAACACCTATACTCTGAATCTTCTTCTAGTCAGGGCACCATCAACAATGCTGCCACCTTTAAGGATAAGTCTAAATTCTATCCCATCCAGTCCAGAGGACAAATTATTGAGACTTTTCACTCTCGGGTGGAACGAGATCTACAGATTCTCAATGATAATTCTACAGGTTACACCCACAATTTGCCTATCAGACTAAAAAAGGCTATGAGTACACTACAAAATAACACTAATATTGTCATACGCCCGGCTGATAAAGGTGGCAGCATTGTTGTTCTAAATAGATCGGACTATGTGGCAGAAGCCTATCGCCAATTGAATAATCCACAAGAGTACACTCCCCTTACGACAAATCCAACAGCTAGATTCAAAAAGGATCTTCTTGGAATTTTGGATGACGGTGTTGAACATGGGTTTCTTAATGAGCAAACTGCTTCATTCTTATATGTTCAACATCCTAAGATACCCATGTTCCACCTTTTTCCAAAAGTCCACAAATCCCTTATTAATGTCAAGGGTCGCCCCATTGTTAGTGGAGTTGATTCCCTACTAGAAAGACTTTCATCCTGGCTTGATAGTATTCTACAGCCTTTGGTGAACACCTTACCATCCTTTACCAAGGACACAAAACATATTATCAACTTATTGGCTAAACACAAGTGGAATGACAACTTTGTATGGGTGACAATAGATGCAGTCTCCCTGTATTCTTCCATACCCCACACAGAAGGTATCATGGCTATAAAATTCTTTTTAGCCAATTATACAGAGTATACTGAGGACTTTCAAAACTTCATAATTCGTGTATTGGAATTTTTACTCACTCACAATTTCTTTTGTTTTGAGTCCAATTTCTATCTTCAGAAAAGGGGTACAGCTATGGGGGCAAAATTTGCCCCCTCATATGCTAATCTCTACTTAGGCTTTTGGGAGATTTACTACATCTATGGAGACATCAATCCCTACAGGTCCTCTATATATTTTTATAAAAGATATATAGATGACCTGCTATGTATTTGGTCAGGTCCTTCAGAAGATGTGCCCAAATTCATTTCTTGGCTGAATCAGAACGAGTTGAATCTCAGTTTTACCTTCACCTCTGATCCAGTCAATATAGATTATCTTGATCTCACACTTACTGGTAACTGTAATGGCACCATTTCCACCAAGGTCTTTCGTAAACCAATATCAGGCAATACACTTTTACATGCTACATCTTGTCATCCCACAAATACTGCTTTTGCTGTGGCCAAAGGCCAATTTATGCGCATTAAAAGAAATTGTAGTAGGGAGGAAGATTTTGAACATGAAGCTAACCTATTGGAAAACAGACTAAAATTGCGAAAATATCCTAAAAGACAAATAAAACAGGCAAGACAACAAGTTAACCTCATCCCCAGAGAGTCAATGCTACTTGATAAATACAAGAATACAACAAGCAATTTTCAGGGTATTCACTTCGTCACAGAGTACAGTGCTCAATACACCGAGGTCTGCAACATTATCAAAAGACATTTTCCTCTTCTAATTGCAGACGACAAGCTCACAGATGTAGTGAAAAATGGCATTAGATGCTCTTACAAAAAATGTGCCACTTTGGCTTCAATTCTATCACCTACACAACTTAGATCTACAACACAACCTAGTAGCTCTTGGTTGAGACATCAGGGCATGTATAGATGTGGTCATAAAAAGTGCAAGCCATGTGACTATGCTCAAATTACGACAGAATTTAGATCCACTGTAACTGGGACCATCTATCCTATAAAATCCTGTCTAAACTGTACCAGCACCAATGTCATATATCTTGTCACTTGCATCCTTTGCAATATTCAATATGTTGGTCTCACGTCTAGGGACGTTAACTCTAGAATAAGAGAACATATCTCCTCCCTGACTAGGGGTACGGCTACAACTCCTTTAGTGCAACATTTTGCCACCAAACATAACTACTGCCTTAATTCGTTTAGATGGGCAGCCATTGAAAAAGCCAAAGTCCCTATGAGAGGGGGAGATATAGACAAAGTTCTAGCTAAACGTGAAACCTTTTGGATTTTCCAATTAAAAACCAGACTTCCTCAAGGGCTTAACTCCAAATTTGATTTGATCAACTTTTGGGAGTAGATGTCTATATGTCAATGTATAGGTCAATTCATAATATATATTTTGACAAATCAATCTTCCTCTACTGTCCTATTCACATTCAAGTACATATGTCCGTAGTCCTTAACCCTGACTATTTTCATTTGGGACTAATTGTTAATACATGCATACTCAATGTACTTTCTATTCTTCAATATATTGCTGTCCATTTGATTCTTGTTTATAGTGCCCATATCGCATGTACCATATGTCTCATATAGTGTGATTCATAGCTGCAATTCATCTATACTTAGAATCTGCTGTGGTTCCTTTATATTCTTCCGACATAATCTTTAATCTAATATATTATATATATACAAAAATATAGTATTACAGTTTGTGTACACAACATTTTTCTTTTTCTTTTTGTCTTTATCAGACTAATTACAGCACCCTAATTTGTATAGGGTGTATGCGATATCGTACACATATACTTTTATATATGTGCTATATGTGTATTCATTAGTCCCCTCTATTTTTCCCTCTCTCTTCTTCTTAGTCTCTTTATTCTCTTTTCTTTCTTTCTCTCCTTTTTAATTTTCCCCCTCCCCACCCCCTTTCTATTCTCTATTCTTCTCTTTTTCTCTTCTTTTCTTTTGCATAGCGACATTGCGTGTTTAAATCATTATATCGATATTTTCGCCTATGTTCACGCATTGTCTATTTGGCAATCATTTAATAACATTATTTAATAACATTAAGTATCTTGCATACTATCTTACATATATTGTGACTATATACTTTTTTCCATGTGAACACTTTAAGTGTCCCATATTGCTGCTTCTCTGTTCCCTCTATCCATTTGCTGATTTTCCAGTTTCTTTCTTCTCTTCTTTTCCGTCTTCTCTTTACTTATACATCATATATGTTTGCTTTCTTTTACCTACCCCCTTGCTATAAAATATATACTGACATGTATAGGGTTAACTTTTATGTTCATGCTAAATGTGTTGAAATGGGCGTTTGTTGTTTTTTCTTTGAAAGTGTTTTTAGCCAATTGAATCACTTCACACCTCCTTTTTAAACACTGCACAGGTATAGCACCTTAGGCTATGATTACGGCATTTCGCCGAAACATGTAAGCCACTGGTGCTACGCTCATCTCTCCACTTACTTTTTGGCTGATGTTGTGTCTGTGTGAGCTGTGTCTCACTTCAACTTTTAAAAGAATCGAATAAAAGAATTTGTTTTATTATAACCTGGGACTCCATCCTTCTTCTTCTGTAATACATATGTACACACATATAAATACATATGTACACACATATAAATACATATATACACATATATAAATATATAATACAAAAGAGTTTATATTCTGCGCCTGTCTTCTGTGGTAAAATAAATGTTTTGGGTAATATCTCCCCTATACCTAGAGACTTACTTCAAGCAACCTCAATCCGTATGAGGTAAGTAATCACCATATATAGATTTCTCTCCAGGATCAGTGTTGATTGTCATCCGTTGGCTGATTCCCTGGTGTAAGTAGAAAAATGTATCCAATGTGCTGTAGACCAAGGTTTAATGCAGAATCCTCGCCACAAAGTATGATGTCTCAAGATATGTATGCGAGAAAGGGAACAGACAAAAGGGCCAGAAAATAGTGAAGTACGCCTTTATTAAGGACAAACATAAACATAAGCCACAGATGTCAGCCCACTCACACAATATGACCTCAATCGTTATGAGGTAAGTACAAGCCAAATAAAATCATCAAAATAGCGGTAATCGAATACTGCAACAGCCTCAGAGATATTGATCACTCAAACTGTACCCGTACTGTGTCCCTGACGCGTTTCAAAGTCGCCTTCTTCCTCAGAGGGTTAGAAGTACGGAATAACTTACATAAAGCAGCGATGAGCTATATAAAACCAGCGGTGTGTGACCACGAACGTAATTCTCGTTCTCTGATTGGTCACACTACCTCGCGGTTCATTGGATCAGCCTTCCGTTGCGTGATTGGTCTAAAAACGGTCACGTGACCCCTTGATCCGTGCTTGTCAGATTTTTAAGGTGGACCAATATCGCAACGGGAGGATTATAGCACAATTGGATAATCAAAGGGTATAAAAATATAAAATTATATAAAAACAAAGTGACCACTCTATACCACTTAGTGCAATAAGCGTAGACATAAATAAATGTAGATTTAAATATAAATACTGATATTAAATAGGGGTATTTCATGTGTAGCAATAAGTAACATACAATAAGATACAATAAAACGATCTTAAATGTAATTATAAAATTGATAAAACACTAAACGGTTCCAGTAGATAAAATCCTCTAATCAATACATGTATTTCTTAAAAATTACATATTATCTGTTCATATATAAAAACATAAGTAAAAATTTATAAATACTAAGTAGACATAAGTAATACATCCAATAAAAACATAAAATAGCTATTATAAAAGGTAATTAAAACGAAAATTAAGTTTCTCTATAATACAATATATGTTTTCATTTGAGGTGGGATCAGACATAATACACCTTATACTAAGAAAGCAGCCAAATCAATGTCTTTATTAAGACCTTTTGGTATCTTGGTATCTAGGGTATGGATCCAATATGTTTCTCGTTTCCTTAAAGTCAGTTCCCTATCTTCATTTGGAACAAAATTAATGAATTCAATAATTGCACCTCTAAGACGATATGGATCTTTATTATGAAAAGACATGTAATGTGCAGATAAATTGTGTGATTTTTTCCCCATTTTTTATATTTGTAATATGCTCTAGTAGGCGTTTTTTATAGGGGCGTGTCGTGCGCCCTACGTATTGTAGGCCACACCCACATTGGAGTAGATATACGACAAAGTCAGTTCTACAGTTCACAAGTGTATTTATCTCTACTTCTTTATTGTTGGAATTCGAGATCAACTTTTATATTTTTATACCCTTTGATTATCCAATTGTGCTATAATCCTCCCGTTGCGATATTGGTCCACCTTAAAAATCTGACAAGCACGGATCAAGGGGTCACGTGATTAACTCACGTGACCGTTTTTAGACCAATCACGTAACGGAAGGCTGATCCAATGAACCGCGAGATAGTGTGACCAATCAGAGAACGAGAATTACGTTTGTGGTCACACACCACTGGTTTTAAATCGCTCATCGCTGCTTTATGTAAGTTATTCTGTACTTCTACCCCTCTGAGGAAGAAGGCGACTTTGAAACGCATCAGGGACACAGTACGGGTACAGTTTGAGTGATCAATATCTCTGAGGCTGTTGCAGTATTCGATTACCGCTATTTTGATGATTTTATTTGGCTTGTACTTACCTCATAACGATTGAGGTCATATTGTGTGAGTGGGCTGACATCTGTGGCTTATGTTTATGTTTGTCCTTAATAAAGGCGTACTTCACTATTTTCTGGCCCTTTTGTCTGTTCCCTTTCTCGCATACATATCTTGAGACATCATACTCTGTGGCGAGGATTCTGCATTCAACCTTGGTCTACAGCACATTGGATACATTTTTCTACTTACACCAGTGAATCAGACAACGGATGACAATCAATACTGATCCTGGAGAGAAATCTATATATGGTGATTACTTACTTCATACGGATTGAGGTTGCTTGAAGTAAGTCCCTAGGTATAGGGGAGATATTACCCCATAACATTTATTTTACCACAGAAGAAAGCCGCAGAATATAAACTCTTTTGTATTATATGTTTATATATGTGTACATATGTATTTATATGTGTGTACATATGTATTTACAGACATATATATACACACATTAATACATATGTACACATATATATAATCGCATTGGAGCCCTTTCCAGTTAAAATTATATAATTCAGATAGAGCATGCAATTTTAAGCAACTTTCTAATTTACTTCTATTATTAATTTTTCTTTTTGTATCTTTATTTGAAAAAGCAAGAAGGAGCCGGACCATATTTGGTTCAGCACCTGGGTAGTGCTTGCTGATTGATGTCTAAATGTAGCCACCAATCAACAATTGCTACCCAGGTGCTGAACAAAAAATGGGCTGGCTCCTAAGCTTACATTCTTGCGTTTTCAAATAAAGATACCAAGAGAACGGGAAAAAATGATAATAGGAATAAATTAGAATGTTGCTTAAAATTACAATCATGAATCATAAAAGAGAAAATGTGGGTGTCATATCCCTTTAACAGGGCATACAAGCAACTTTGAACTTATGCTACAAGAATCATTACATTATTTTATCTCCTTATACAAAGTTACCCATGAATGTCATATGGTTACTCTTACATTACCAGCCATATTCCCTTTCAAGCACACTAAAACACACTCATCTGCAGCACAGAGTTTTCCTCTAGAAGCCAACCCTCATCCAGCTGCCTCACACTGAGCACCACTCACTAATTGCACCACAGAGTTCTATTCATACGCTACTTCCCTCTCACAGGTGTGACATACAGCATAAACCATAACATGATCCATACCCAATGTCAGGTAGAATTTATAAGCCCTATATGCTTCTCAGTGTAGCCCTATATGCTTCTCAGTGTCTCAGGCTATCCCAGCAAATAAGCCGGTTTAATGATTGCTGATTAGCATTACCAACATAATTTCCAAGTAGATGAATGAGGAAATACTAACACTAGGTGCTATGTGAGATGTAGCAACCAGATAGAAGAGATGAACAGCATTGCCTGGGATGCACTGGTCAACGTATCACATCCTGCCTTACAAAAAGAAGGGCACAAGACAATTTTCCAGTTGCCTAATTTGTCGGCCACGCATGGTTATCAAGCCATGGTGAAGATGAGATCAAGCACATTGTACTGATTTACTTTAGATAACAATGATTGACTATGACAACATTGCACAATTGTGTGAGAATTCTGTATTTTGGAGCCCTAATTCAAATAATTGACTTACTGTAAACTACTTGGGTATTGATCTTTCCCGTGACCCTTGTTAAATTGTAAAAAAATAGTGAGAATTTCTATATGCTGCATTGTATTCCAATTATGAATTAAATTATAGCTATTGTTATCATTATTTATTTTTTAGCTATAGTTGTGTTTCTATGTCTGTTACATTATTTGGCCCTTTTTGCATAGTTTGTTTATCTCTATATTTTTGCCAAACTTAACATTAAGTATTCCATCTTTTTCAGCACAGCTGTGAATAGATTGTACCAGCCCCATCACTGACATGTAGAATAAACTTACTGCTCGCATGGAGCTATTACACATCTCAGCAAAGACACAGACACTTGATGAATGTAACAATGTGGACTGGAGTTATAACACTTGGAAGAACGATGACAAAAATTCCAGTGCTCAATGTTATGACAATCAATTTTTGGCTTCTGCAGTTTCACCAGATCAGTATGAATCAATACCATTAGGACCCTCTTTTGAAGGACCAGAGCATCTCAAATCCTTTCAAGATGATTACTCCAAAGGAAGAAAAAACACATGTTGTGTTGAAGAACTGGAAACCTCATTTACATATGTTGATGAGAATGTCAATATAGAACTTGTGACCCATCCACTTTCCAATAACAACTACAATGAGAATCTATACCACAACTCTGAGACAGAAATTCATCCAGAAGGGATACATGAAGCCTCCATAATGTCAGATGATGAAGCTGTGTCAGAAGCCTCAGGAAAGTCGGTTGATTATGGCTTCATCAGTGCAGTTACTTTCCTAATTACTGGGATTTTACTTGTAATCATTTCATACCTTGTCCCTAAGGACGTAAAATCAGATCCAAACCTGACATCAGCCAGAGAAATGGAAAAGATTGAAAAAGAAAATGCTAGAATTGGAGCACATTTGGATAGATGTGTAATCGCAGGGCTCTGCCTTTTAACACTTGGTGGTGTAGTGTTATCAGTGTTATTAATGGTGTCATTATGGAAAGGGGAATTATACAGAAGGAAAGCATTAGCAGCTAAAGACTCTGCAAAATTGTATGGATCTATTAATTTTAACCATTCGAAGTCTGGTGGAAATGAAAACACATTAGTGCAGGAAGAAACAATTGACATAATAGCTTAAAGGGAAATAATCAGTTCTATATCTGTTGAGGTTTTTTTTTTACTAACCCAGAAATAATAATGCTTTAAAAAATGTACATAACCCTTGCTACCCATGTGGTGTGCACATTGCATGTGTCAAAGTTCAGATTTCTGTTTGGAAGGCTATTAATGGGGAACTGTACTCAAAAACGTTCTATTATGTAAATATGTGTAAATATGAGTAAAACTTTTTTATATTTAAATTCAAGCTAATACAGCTGTATTGTACTTTCTACTAATGCTCGTTGACTAATCATTGCTTGATAGGCAATTCCTGTTAAAGCTGTCTGTGAACTCTTTGGAATTACCTGAATTTATGCATTGGTTACTCAGAATGTGGTCTGATCTTCATCTAAGTCACAATTATAAACAAACACAATCTGACTAAACTAAAACACAAAAATGGTTGCACTTTTCACATTCATTAATCATTCACAGTGCAGGCTTTAATAAATAAATGAACCTCTGTTCAACTTCGTGTTACATGTTTATGAGGTTTCCTATAATAAAGATTATTTGGAGTCAGGTGTTCCAATTGAGCAGATGAGATTGGAAGTGTGGGTTGCACAGGTGTCCTGCCCTTTAAATAAAGGCGCACAAAGCCTGACTATTGACAAATCTGTTCTTCTCAAGAAAGATAGGTTTAAAGTGAACCATGTCTTCTTCCCAACAACTTCAAACGGGACCTTAAAAGATGCATTATAGAGATGCACAAAGCTAGAAAAGGTTACATTGCTAATGACCTGCATTAATCCATGGTAAGGCAAATTGTCTACAAATGTACAAAATTCAGTACTGGAATCCTGCAAAGATTACTCACCGCTCATGGGCAATCCTGAAAGATGTAACAAATTACTCAATGGTAACAGCAAACACTACAGAAAACTACAAGCTGTGAAAGCCTTTGTTCTGGTGTCCACTATCAGACTGCTAAGACAAAAGTTAAACTTTTTGGCAAAAATGAACAATGTTATGTGTGGAAGGAAAAAGGCATTACACACCAACACCAAAACCTCATCCCAACTGTAAAGCATAGTGGAGATAGCTTCATGGTTGAAGCTCCTCAGGGCCTGGATGCCTTGCAATCATTATAAAAATGTATCAATACACTTTATAGTAGAATGTCAGCACAGCAATCCATGACCTCAAGCTTAAAGTGAATGTCAATTTTGAGGAATTAGTGTCCGTTTTTTTAATAATCCTATTAAAAACAATGGCACTTTAATTCATCAAAATTGACATTTCACTAGTTTTCTTTTCTGGCCGTCGGAAGCCTCTGTGACGTCAGAAATGACGAATCCGGCTTCCTCCAATCATGGCTTCCCCCGGGGGAATCTTGACCTGATGCAACGCAGTGATTGGAGGAAGCCGGATTCATCATTTTGGACCCGCGAAGACGGCTTGCGACGGGCGGAGGAAGTGCTGGAGCGGCTGCCAGGATTAAAAGGTAAGTTTTTGAAGAAAATTAGTGAAATGTCAATTTTGATGAATTAAAGTGCCCTTGTTTTTTTTTTTGTTTTTTTTTTAAATTAGCTTTATTATGTATAATAAAAGATGGGATTTACAATTTTTGGAGGCGCAGCTCCATATATTTATACATGAATAGCTTGACAATATGTAAAAAGGCTTTTTGGCTAATTAGTTTCAACAAAACAATTTAACTTTGGACTGGTGCAACCCACGTCTGAGTAAAACCACTTTATCTAATTATTCATGTGTAGTTTTATGAGATATATAAGGGATCTCTACTGCTTACATTCGTTGAATCACTAGACAGTGAAGGGATTATGTGGTTACTCTGCGTGTTGATACTATACCTAGTACTTTCGAGTATGGGTTAGAGGTTAGATTATATATCTTTAATATAGGATTCCCAAGTTGTCAGGATGTCAGAGTACATGTCCATTCTGTCACGTTTCATATAGTATAGTTCCTCGAGGTGGATAGACTCAGATACTCTTTGTATCCACATTACTTTTGTGGGGGGGTCTTTAGCTTTCCAATTTTTAGCTATTAAAAATTTCACGCTATTAACCATAATATAGAATAATTTAAGAAAGGGCTTATGTTTTATCTTAGGAGGTTTGTTTAGTAGCCACAGCAAAGGGTCCAGGGGAAATTGGGTTTCTAAAATGTCCTCTATTTCAGTAATCACAGTCCTCCATAAATCTTGGATAACCGTGCACCACCACCACATGTGGGTCATGCCACTATTAAAATGGCCACACCGCCAGCACTTATTATTAGATCTATGATATAATTTGTGGATTTTTTGGGGTGTATAATAACACCTATGGAGAATTTTCAGGTTAATTTCTAATGCTGCTGTGGAGATAGAGGTTTTTAGAGTGGATTGGACTATCTTATTGCCCACATGTAGTGGGATTGTTATTCCTATGTCTTTTTCCCAGCTATCTAGGTATGGTAAGGGTTGACCTGGGAATGGGGTGATCAATATCTTATATATCGTCGAAAGTGTGTGGCGAGTCGGTGGGCATCGGACACATAATTGTTCGTAATTAGTCAACGGTCTGGTCATGTTTGGGGATTGTTGGTGGAGTGTGATAAAGCTGTGGATGCGCCTATATGTGAACCAGTTAGTGAGGCAGGAAAAACCTTGTTCAATTAAGTTGGTTTGTGATTTAATCTGTTCATTTTGTATGAGCCAGTGTATTGGGAAATCTTTAATGTGAGAAGGGTAACAGTGTCTCTCTATGCTTGGGCCTAGGTCAAATTCACCATTTTCCACTAAGGACGTAAGCGGGGAGGGTCTAGAAGTGAGATTTGGGAAATATATCATTATTTTGCTCCACATCGTGTATGTTTCTGATATAATGGGATTAGTATGTGGTAGTTTAAATTTGAATGATGGAAATGTCCAGCAGTATCTGCTAAGATTTGTTGTGCAAGTTATTCCATGTTCCATGTCAACCCACCGTTTAAATGTTCTATGTATATTCCAGTCAACTATTCTTTGTAAGAATATTGCGTATCTGTAGTATGTTAGGTTAGGTATACCTAGTCCTCCTTGTGTTTTGGGAAGGGACATAAGTTGTTTGTTAATTCTAGGGTGTTTCTTGTGCCAAGTGAAGTCGCTAAGCGCTCGTTGAAGTAAGTTTAGAAATTTTTATGGCAGAGGAATTGGTAATGTTTGGAGAATGTATAAGATTCTAGGAAATATATTCATTTTTATCAGGTTAATACGCCCTAACCAAGATAGGTTTTTGGATCTCCAACTCGATAGGTCTCTTATAATCTCTTTTTTGATTTTTACATAGTTGAGATCGTATATTGTCGCTATAGATGTGGCTAGAGCGATTCCTAAATATTTAAGGGAACGTGTATTCCATTTGAATGGGGTAAGTGTCTCAGCTATCTTCTTTTTTTGAGAATCTAGTGTTATATTAAGAATTTCTGATTTGGGGATGTTGATTAGGAAGTTCGATTGGGTGTGAAAGTTGTCAAATTCTTGTATTAACAAGGGTAGGGATGTTTCTGGGTTTATTAGTGTAAATAGTATGTCATCTGCAAACAGAGAGATAACATACTTTTGATCATCTATGGTGATTCCCTCGATCCCAGGGTGGGATCTAATTCTAATCGCTAAAGTCTCTATTACGCAGGCGAATAATAAAGGGGATAATGGGCACCCCTGCCTCGTTCCATTAGATATTTTGAATGAATTGGACAGGGTGCCATTTATTAGTATTTTTGCACTTGGGTGGGTGTATAAAGAAAATATCTTTTGCAATATGCCTTCCCCAAATCCAAATGCTTGTAGGGTCAGTTGCAGGAAGTCCCATGCTATCCGGTCGAAGGCCTTTTCGGCATCGACCGAAAGCATGATTAGTGGGAGTTTCCGATTTTGTGCAAAAAAGATTGTATTAAGGGCCCTTACTGTGTTATCTTTTGCTTCTCTCCCCACCACGAACCCCACTTGATGGGGTGTATAAGATCCGGTAATAAGCCATTAATTCTGTTTGCCAATAGTTTAGAATATATCTTGGTGTCAGAGTTTAGAAGAGAAATTGGCCGGTAACTCGCAGTTAAATCAGGGGATTTATTCGGTTTCAGTAAGGTGGTAATATGGGCTTCTAGTGCTGAGTCCGGGAAGGGGTGAGTAAGATCTATTGAATTAAAATAATGCAGGAGGTGTAACGCTAGCTGTTCTGCGAATACAGCGTAGTATTTATATGTAAAGCCGTCTGGGCCTGGCGATTTGTTGTTAGGGAGATTTTTAATCACAAATTGTAGCTCTTCTAGTGTAAAGGGTTGATCTAATGCTTCTTTTTGCACTTAGGTCAGTTTGGGGAGACTCAAATTGGCGAGATATTCCGTTATCATTGTATGGCGGGAGGTGACGTCTGAAATCGGACTGGGGAGTAGTTTAGGTAAGTTATATAATTTTTGGTAATAGTCCCTAAATGACTCCGCTATGGCCTATGTTGATCTATGAGATTTATCTTTGTCGTCTTTTATGTGGAGGATGTAGTTGGAGGTGGATTTTTTCTTTTTTATGTATCTAGCCATAGAGCGTCCTGGTTTGTTTTGGTCCATGTAGGAGTGCTGTCTAGACAGGAAGGCGTATCTAGTCTGTTCTTTATTAAGGATAGAGGCTAAATTAAAACGTTTAGCTTGAAGAGTTTGTAGTATGGTGTCATCTTTAGTGTTTTTTTTATGGGTTTCTTCAAGTTGTGTTATTTCTTTAATGAGGGTGGTAATTGCTTCCCTTTTTTGCTTATTAAGATGAGCTTTATGAGCTATGAGCTCGCCTCTTATGGTGCATTTATGTGCTTCCCAGTTGTTTTGTGGGGAGGTGTCTGTATGCTTGTTGTGAAGGAAGAATTCATCTATACGAGTTTGAAGTTTTGTGGTAATGGAGGGGTCAGATAACAGGCTATCGTCTAATTTCCAAATATATTGTTTCTGGGGTTTGGAAGGCCAGCTGAAAGCACATTGTACTCCCGCATGATCTGACCATGTTATTGGGGAGATCTTTGCTGATCTTGCCAAGCTCATACTGGTGATGTCAGTGAATATATAATCAATTCTCTTATATGTCTTGTGGGGGAAGGAATAGAACGTGTAGTCTATAGAATCTGGGTGTAGGGTTCTCCACACGTCTAAACAGCAAAGTTGTTTTAGAATATTATTGGACTTCTTTATGCTTGATTTAGCGTTAGAGGAGGTATGTGAGGAGCTATCTAAGAGTGGGTTGAGGGTCAGGTTGAAGTCTCCTCCTATCAACAGCATGCCTTTTTGATGTTCTGTTATGGTATTTGATACTTTTTTGAGGAATGAGTGCTGCTTTGTGTGCGGAGCGTATAGTGAGACTATTGTAATGGGAAGGCCGTAAAGCAATCCAGTGACTAGAATATATCTTCCCTCCCTGTCCCTATGTACTGAGATCTCTTGGAATGGTATCTCTGCTTTTATTAGGATCCCCACTCCTTGGATTTTTTTCTGGGAGCGAGAGGCGAAGTAACTTTTACCAAATTTAAAATGAAATGTTTTGGGTTCTTTCCCCTTTAAAAAATGGGTCTCTTGGAGCAGTATTATATCTCCCTTCTTGTGTTTAAAATCTGTGAGTGCTGTTGTCCTTTTTCTGGGGGAATTAAGTCCCTTTGAATTGATAGAAATGAAGTTTATAGATCTAGTGTCGATTACTTTACGTGTCTGTAGAGCCATGAAATAAGTGGGTTATTGGAATAGGAAGTAATCTGAGAGACGTAGTGAGAAGTGGTTGTGGGGAGAGACCTTGATAAATGTGGTGTGTGGGTGCCCAGTCCAGAACAATATTAGAACATAACAATTTAAACCAAAACAGTAAATAGCTTGTGGAGGTATAACACATTACTAAGTAGAGTAACAATAACACTTGAAAGTGAACAAAAGAACTGAACATTTTAAACAATAAAAACAATGATAATAGCATCTTCCCTTTAAGAAAGATGAGAAGAGGAATGGCCACTCCTCCTCATCAGCCAGGTCTTAGGAAAGACCTAAAGTGCCCTTGTTTTTAATAGGATTATTATTATTTAAAACTGGGCACTAATTCATCAAAATTGACATTCACTTTAAGAGAGTTTGGATGATGCAACAAGACAAAGACCCAATCCACTAAAGAATGGCTGAAAAAGAAGATTCAATCTTTAGAATAGCCAAATTAGAGTCTTAATTTTAACACAGTTGAGATACTGTGGCATCAAGACAACACAGAAATATTAATGAGCTGAAACAGATATGTAGGGCGCAGGGGTCCATAATTCATCCTTAACACTGTGCAAGTTTTTTAAGCAGCTACAGGAAACATTTGGTGGAGGTTGTTGCCTCTAAAGGAAAAACTACAAGTTACTAAATTCAAGGGTTCATTTAATTTTTACAGCCTGCACTGTGAATGATTACTCAACATCTTCAAAAAAATAAAAATACAACTGTTTTTGTTATCAGTTTACTCAGATTGTATTTGTCTATAATTATAGCTTAGGTGAAGATCAGACCACATTTTATGAGTAATTAATGCAGAAATCCATGTAATTCAAAAGGGTTCACAAACTTTTTCTTGCAACTGTATATGGTTATTAACATTATAAGGAGGTGCACTACTGACGCTGGTATACGATTATGAATTTAAACAGATTTTGCATAATTTAAATGTCAACACATTTAAATTATGCTATTTCATATGGACAACACAAATATTGTTTACTGTGGATTCCTTTCTGCAGTGGGAAACAAGGCAATGTATGTTTATCACATAATCACTTCTTAATGAGACATAATAGTCAATACTGAAATGTGTCTAAGTGCATTTCAATTTTGTATAGAAGAATGTTTCAATATACTTCTATTTGCACATTTTAGATAGCTTTTACTATATTTTTGATAATATAAGTATAGTGCAGAAATGCTTCTATTCAAAATGAAAATGCACTCATGCACTTCTCATTTTCAACTTAAATATCCCTTTAAGAACATTCTGTAAATATTGTTGCTTGAATATTGAATGGCCATATATATATTTGAATACAGTGTCCCTTAATTAAACTAAACAAAAATGATATGTTTTTACACAGTTAAATAATTTTGGTTGAAGATTGGATATAAAACATTGTAAAAAAATACGATTTTCTGCAAAACTTAAATGGAATTTCATCAATAAAAGTTATGCTGAGATTAATTTATGATACGTTTTTTGGACACAATATTTAAAGAGACATTACCACTGTAAAAAAACACTTCTGAAAACAATTTTCTTGATTTTTCTAAAGTATATCAAGTCTCAATAAATGCCTGTTACTCTGTGCTGAATGATATCTGGTTATACAATATGGGCTAGATTACAAGTGGATTGGTATATATTTTTTTGTGATCACGAAAACCTCGCTAGAGTTAAGCTTTTTGCGAAAGTCGAGTTGCACTCGTATTGCAAGTTTTTAAAAAAAATATTTTGTGCTAGCGGTAACTCAAATTGCACGTAAAGTTGAAATTCCAAAATCTTGATCGGGTTATCCTGTTCCCCCAAGTCAATGGAGAAAAAAAAGTTGAAAAAACCGAACACCCACTCTCTCGCGCAAACACCAGGACATTTGCAATAGCGTTAACCCGACATGAAAATATGAATATTTCATATTCCAATGTTCTTTAACATGTTTTTTGTAATATGTGCATACCCGATTGCATACTGTAATATTCCAAAAATTATTGCATACTGTAATATGTGTATACCGGACATGACAAATATGTATACATATATATTAATGTATTTATGTGTATATATGTGTGTAAATACATATATACACATAATAATACATTGATACATATGTATACATATATAGACATATATATATATATTTATATATACATATACATAACTTTTTCACTTGCAAAAAACTGTTTGTGCCTCACCTATAGTTTAGCCCTAAATATGCTGTTTTGAATTCATGTTTGTTAAATGGGTTTTAAAAAACATACCTAAACAAATTATCTAGGCCAGATTCAGAAGCCCTTTTTTTTACCTAGCTGAGCAGCAACGGCCGCACACAGCAAAACGCTATTTTTTTTCAATAAGTTGATGTTTCCACCTCTTGGCTAATAGCCATGCTAGCCATATAGTATTATGCCGTATGGTGCGCTCTAAAAAAAGTTTTTTTAGTTATTGATCGGGTGTTAACTCTAAGCAAGAGGTTTAATAGGAATACTTCACATTCCTATGTTTTTCACTAAAAGAAAATATTCTTTTTATTTTTAAATATATATTTCTATATATATATATATGGTAATTTTTGTAATATATATATATATATATATATACCTATAGATCTATATAAATATAAACAAATATAAATAGATAGATATTGTTATTGTATAGCACTCTCACTTCCAAAGTTTGTAGATGCCAGGGTGCCAGCAGGTAAATATATAGGATGAAGTAAGGCACTCACTGGTCTTTTAATTAAATATTTATTAAATCAAGCGTGACGTTTCGGGGGGAGGGGAGTGTGTCCCCGAAACATCATGCTTGATTTAATAAATATTTAATTAAAAGACCAGTGAGTGCCTTCCTTCATCCTATATATAAGGTATTTGACTGGGAAGGGCTCAGGAGTATGTGTATATATATATATATAGTGTATATATCAGGTAAGATATTGTAAAATGATCCTCCAGCACTGCGAGATCCTTAGTGAAATTTTCAAAAGTCAGATTTTGCTTTACTTCTTCAAGGGGCGTTCCCTGCATTTCTGTATGTGAAGGAGAGACAAGCCCAATGCAATATAGCACTGAATGACATTAGAGTTCTGCTTCATTTACACTTTGTGATTTCTATTTTATATCACTTTGCACTTGATATTAAATTTTATTACATTTAAACTTTGCACTTTCTATTTTGTTTTTTATTTTGTGTACAGCAGTGTATTTAGGATTGTGATTTTACAAATTCTGATTATAGCGTAGACTTCACAGAGGCAGAACTTACTGAAAAGAAAAGGGGAGGAACCTGGAAATCCCAGGGAGTTGAGAGATGCCTTTTATACACCAAGATTACAAGTTGTGCGCTAAACCTGGTGCGTAAATAACGCAAAAAATGAGCGGTATGGCAATTTCCATAGAGCTGCCATTACAAGTTACAGAAAAAACTTCTTGTGCTGTGCTTTATGGCGCGTTAAGCTCTATGCCGCACAAAAGCCAAGGCCTGACTTTACATTCTTGTGCACGTTTTCCCAGATAGACATCAATGGAGAGAAAAAAACTAACACTGGCGATCGCTATAACGCAACCCCATTGATGTCTATGGGAAAAAGAAAGTTATGTAAAAACCTAACACCCTAACATAAACCCCTAGTCTAAATACCCCTAATCCGCCGTGCCCTGACATCGCCAACATTAAATAAAACTATTAACCCCTAATCCGCCATCCCTGACATCGCTGACACTAAATAAAACTATTAAAGGGGCAACTGAACCCAAATTTTTTCTTTTGTGATTCAGATAGAGCATAACATTTTAACAAACTTTCTAATTTACTCCTATTATCAAATATATTCGTTCTCTTGGTATCTTTATTTGAAATGCAAGAATGTAAGTTTAGATGCCGGCCCATTTTTGGTGAACAACCTGGGTTGTTCTTGTGGATAAAATAATCCACCAAAAAAAGTTCTGTCCAGAGTTCTGAAACACAAAAAAAGCTTAGATGCCTTCTTTTTCAAATAAAGATAGCAAGAGAATAAAAAATGATAATAGAAGTAAATTAGAAAGTTGCTTAAAATTGCATGCTCTATCGGAATCACGAAAGAAAAAATTTCAGTGTCCCTTTAACTTCTAAACTGCCGTCCCCCGCAAAATCCATAACTACTGGTCTCAGATCACGGAATGGATCGTGGTGGTATAAGCTACAACGCTAACAAAATAGCCGGACCACACAACCTGTAATACGGGATACCTCAAAATTACACACTCAAAAGTATATTTTTGACTGCGGTATGGAGAGTTGCATAAAGGCTAAAATGCTAGCGGTATAGCTGCATATTCTGCGCGCAATGGCCAATTTTTCAGCGGTATTGCCGTACCGTGCAACTTGTAATCTTGCCGATAGGAAGTAATAAAAGCTCTCTGGGATACAAAATTTCACATGGAAGAAAGAACATTACTGGAGAACGCCTGGGGCTTTTAGAAAGGCTGAGTTTGCATCAATTCCAAATTAAACTGAAATTTTTTCACTACAATTTAACTTGATTTTGTCTATATTTTAGTATACATTACTTTTGTGTTAGTTAAAACAACTGTATTGTGAATTTTGAGCAAACGTCCCCTGTTACAGCTGGTGAGACAAATCGGTGAAACAAATTAGTTAGACAAATCAGTGAGACCAGCTTGTTTAAAATGCTTAGACATTTTCAAAAGACTGGTGAGAGAGCTTCAGACAGCCTGGGAAATCCCCTTTTCATCCCATGGAACAGCCCTGTCCCTCCCAATTTCTGAAGCTGTAGGTTTCCAATGCAGCAAATTCAAGGTGTAATGTAATTGAGTATATATAAACAGAAATATACAATGTATGATTCTAATTTTTTAAAGTAACAGAAGTGTAACAAAACTCTCATATTACGCAGTGCTATATTGCACCGGGCTTGTCTCTCCATATATAGAAATGAGAGAGATCTTACAGTGCTGGAGAGTTCCGCCCTTTTTCTTTTGAATATTCAGTGAGTTCAGCCCCTGTGAAGTCTAAACTGCAATTTATCTCCAAGCTGGAGAACCTTTGAATATCAGGGCATCATACTTAAAGGAACAGTCAACACTAAAATTGTTATTGTTTAAAAAGATAGATAATGCCTTTACTACCCATTCCCCAGCTTTGCACAACCAATATTGTTATATTAATATACTTTATAACATTTAAACCTCTAAATTTCTGCCTGTTTCTAAGCTACTACAGACAGCCTCTTATCACATGCTTTTTTATTAGCTTTTCTCAACAGAAGACTGCTATTTCATGTGGGTCATATAGATAACATTGTGTTCATGCCCATGGAGTTATTTAAGAGTCAGCACAACACAGCAGTAATTGGCTAAAATGCAAATCAATAGATAATAAATAAAAAGTAATGTGATTAGGGGGCTGTCAGAAGATGCTTAGATACAAGGTAATTACAGTGGTAAAAAGTTTATTATAACTGTGTTGGTTGTGCAAAACTGGGGAATGGGTAATAAAGGGATTATCTCTCTTTTTACTAGATTAGGGGAAATTCAAAGGATTTGTGGCATTGAAGCCAAGTGCTGAATTACACACTATTACTACTAAGATAAACTTGATTTTTTCAGTGCTATTGGTTTTACGATATAAGCGATATTATGCAATAAGTGTTTATCTGAAACTGCCTAACTCTAGCACTCGTTAGGTGGTGTTGAGATATACGCAGATTTGAATTGATAATAATATTTGTAGTACAGCCAACTGTTGGCTGAGTAGACACATACGCATGTAAACTGGAAACAATTGTTAATAATAGGCTTTAATGCGTGTCATATATTGACACATTTTGATACATTGTACCAGTTTGTACCAAACACTTTATAAACAAGCCATAGAGGGGCGATTATGAGAAAATAGTGATACTCTTCTTGTTGCAAGAAGACTAATCTGAAATTGATTACACTATTGTATGAATGATGTGTTGTGCTAAATAATAGGGACTCTAGCAAGCAATCGGCTGACTGGGTTAAATCCCAGCAGTACGCAGGCAGGAGGACGCCTTTGAGCGCATAGTCTGTGTGCAGAGTTTGGATATTTATCTCCCTATACTACACATACCTATCCCCTCATACTAGCTTCATACAGTACTGTGGCACTTGCTAGGCAACACAGCCCCTTATTTTAGATTTGTTTTTAACTTATAGTCGGATCATTTCAATTAATTATATAGAAATGGATGGTCATTACCCATTTCTCTGAGTGACTGATTTAAGTAATTTGTTCGTCTCAGTATACATGTTTAATAAAGTGTTAATTTTTAACTGTTTATCTTAATTATCTATCTTTTAAAATGATAAAAATTATATTGTAGACTGTCCCTTTAAGTTCAAGTCTCCAAGTCGTGCTAAATATTCAAGCGCAATTTCTGTTTGCGCAGTCTTGATCTCCATTGAAAATATTGGTTGTGCTAGATTGATGTCAGCCACGCTAACCCTTCTCTAGTAAATGTGATTTATCACTGACTTGTAATATCAAGTTGCATGCTAATGTTAACGAGGTCAAGCGATACTGTTTATCAAGTCCCATTCTATGATTGGCCTCTTGCTCTCTGCCTTGTGCAAAGAATAACGCACAATCTGATATTACAAGTGGATGGTTAAAAATGTTAACCAAAGCTTATTAATATTTCTCTGTGCCCTATAACGTAGGCAAACTTAATAGACTATTTTATAGTGTAAATATAACTTTTATATTCACTGGGAATGAACAAATTAGTGTGACTCACTTTATTGCTATATTCGCTTTATTGCGGTGGTCTGGAACCGAACCCGCAATAACTCAGAGGTACGCCCTGTATATATATGTATGTGTGTGATTATATATAGGTATAGATATATAGAAATATCTATTTACACATACGAAAAACATTCTGCTATGTGCAGAACATTGGAATGTCAAATATTTACAGTAAATGAACACTAACACTCTATTAAATATGAATATTGCATAAATATGCTTTAACATGTTTTCATTTACTTGACTGCAAAGGACTCCAATGCACTTTTATATATATATATATATATATATATATATATATATATATATATATGTGTGTGTGTGTGTTTATAATGTATATACAGTACTGTGCAAAAGTCTTAGGCAACCATTAGATTTGTTGTTTTAGAAATAGTATAATGAGTTGACCATATGTCATTTTTTCTCAGTCTCTTTATTAGAATACAACTAGAAAATACAGGATATTTTTATGCAGTATTAAAAAACAGAACAAAATCAGAAAACACAGCTGGCAAGTATTTAGTGTGACCTCCCCTTACACTTGAGCAATAGCAGGAACCTGGCTCTCATAAACCTAAACAGAATGGAACCCTAATTAATGTCATTGCTAACACCTGTATTTGTCCTACTATTTCTTGTCAAAATGATCTCTGTGAAAAGTTCTATTATACCAGGTATGTGAAAGACATGCTTGAGCATTACATACACATGTGGTATGAGTTTAATTCATTGGAGGCTTGCTAATAAGACCAACTTTCAATCACATCATTCCATTATGAGTTTAATTCATTGGAAGCTTGCTAATAAGACCAACGTTCAATCACATCATTCCATTCAAAGTGCCAAAGATCACAAAATTTGACAGACATAAAATCACACTTTTGCATCAGCAAAGCCACTCTCAAAAGGAAATCAGCAAACATACTGGATACTCAAGATGTGGTATACAAACTGTTACAAAGAAATTTGAAGTCCAAGAAAAACAGCAGCACTCACCAATTCAAAAAAGTTGCAGGTTTATTGGGACACCAAAGTGAAGAAAAGGACAACATTTTGGACCTCTAGTCCTTAGTCATTTCTCTGTGGGATTTGTGTGGAGCCCCTGACAGATTTGCCCCACTGCCATTTGTTACTGTTCTTTACCTTTCTTTGCTAAAGAAATTTGAAGAATTATGGGAGGTCAATGACAAAAAAAAAGGACTGGACAGCCAAGAAAACTTTCAAAATCTGATGAAAAGCTTCTCAGTTTCTTCTTGGAGACACCAGAAGAAGTCCAGCAAGGACCTGGCTCAGCATCTGGTAGCTTCATCGGGATGCCAAGTTGACCTTTCTACAGTCCGAAAAAGCTTGATCAGTAATGGTCTTTTTGGAAGGGTAGCATCCAAGAAACCACTTTTTCAGAAGGGGAACAGGGTGAAAAGGCTCAGATATGCTAAAACTCACAAAGATTGGAATGAAGATCCGTGGAAAAGAGTATTATGAAGTGACAAATCCAAGTTTGACATTTTTGGGTCCAATCGTCGACAATATGTGAATAGAAAAGGTGGAGAGAGATGGAAGAATGAGGGCTTCAGTAAAACATGGTGGAGAGTCTGTCCTGGTTTGGAGCTGCATTTCTGCCAGTTGTGTTGGCGATATTGTCTGAATTGATGGGACCATGAATGCTGAAAAGTACAGACAGGTTTTAATCCAATATGCCATTCCTTCTGGAAAGCACCTGATTGGGAATGGTTTCTTTTTTAGCATAATAACGATCTCAAGCACACTGCTAATGCAGTGAAATCATATTTGGAGAGAAAAACAGCAGATAAAACACTGACAGTCATGGACTGGCCTTCACAGAGTCCAGACCTGAATATTATAAAGGCAGTACGGGATCACCTGGACAGAGAAAGAAATAAAAGACAACCGAAATCTAAAGAAGAACGCTGGGAATTGCTGAAAGAAGCCTGGTATAATATACCAGAAGATTACTTCAGAAAACTTCAGGACAGTCTTTCCAAAAGTGTTCAAGATGTGCTTAGTGCTAAGGGAGGTCAGAATAAATACTGACTTTTGCCCAAAGAAGCCATTTTGTTATTAAAATTATGTTTTTTTATATTTTGTGTACATATTTTTACATTTTCTGTTTGTGTCTTAATAAGGAGACCGCAAAATAAATATGGATGGTCATTAAAACTTTGCTAAAAGACCAAATCTAATGATTGACTTAGACTTTTGCACAGTACTTACTGTATGTCTGTAAATACATATATACACATATAAATACAAATATAAACATATAAATACATATATACACATATAATTACATATGTACAAATATATAGACATATACGTTTAGACATTGCAGCCTTTTTTTTCTAAAACCTGAGACCTATATCTTTTAGCCATTATAATTTTTTTGTATAATTTAAAAAAAATGTTTTATTAGATTGTGTTATTATGAGAGTAACTGCATTTTTAAATTTATTTTTGATGTGTTTTTGTGACACTTTTGTTTTGTGAAAAAGTTAAACAGAGCTCTGAGGCCACGCTATCCCGGCACGCGTTAAATTCAATTGCACTCATGCGAACGTGTTTACTTTCAACTTGTAATGCGAGTGCTAAATCCGATATCGCTCATGCGTAACTGTTAGTGTGCCACTTGTAATTTGGCCCAATGTATGTCAACATATTTTAAAGCGAATCGGCTTTGAATGTCTGTTGCTGGATCCTCCAACTAATGGTTAGTTCGTAGCCAAGTAAGTGAATATAGTAAGGTTAGTTAGTGGTTACTTTAGTTTGTGAGTGCCACAAGAGTCACATGACATAATGATATCTAAATATGCAGCATCTTACTACAAAACTTACCTTTATTTGCCCACAGGTCAAAGAAAATAACAATGTTTCAGATAATGGCCTAACAGCTATAGAACACCGGATCTTCTGCAGTATGTGTTATTGTCACATAAAAGCGGAAAAGAGACTTTCTTGCTTTAATATTTTGCACTCCATTTTGAACATGTTTATTTAAATCTAGATTCTAGCTGGTTATCATAATACAATATTTGTTTTATATTAACCCTTTAAGGACACAGCTTTCTGTTTGCTCAATTGTTTTATGACGGAAAAATTCCGTCATATGTCCTTAAGAGGTTAATATATAAGGTAACAAATTAATACTGTACATAAACAGATAACTCTGATTCCCAGCTCTATTAAACTACAAAAGCAATAAATGGGGAAAAAAAATGACCTCAAGTGACATAGTTATAAAAGGACTCCGAACTGACTGGATCAATGTTTGCTTGCAGTGTGCATAAATATTGGAGTGACTGTGTTCACTGAAATATAAAAACAATAATGTTTACTAAAAATCTCTGTCTACAAGAATCACATTGTACAGGCCATGCATTAGTAATAATGTCATTATTTGTCAATAAAGGAATAATTCATGCATGAGAGAATTTAGAAAAAACTCCCATCATTACAACATTATTTAGAGATCAGATTTGAGATAAATAATTCATCAGATTCATGTATAAAAATGTCAGTAAATCAGGTTACTTAGGATATAATTTAGTGCCATTTCCCATTCTAATTTCTGTTCTGGCAAAGTAGAAAAAGAGGGTTTGAATTACTGTCTCAGGGTTCTGTAGTTATGTACATATAGAAAGAAAGGCTGGGTACACAAAGGCCCGGGAGTATTCTAAACAGGATGCTAGTATGGACTTATTGAAAAGAAAAGACCTCACAGCATGTTCTGCCTCTAAACCTTTGTCTGTACTAAGCTGGTTTTGAGTTTTGATTGACAGATTTCAGTAATCAGTACAATCCTGAGTCTATGGGGTAGATTTACTAAAGTCTGCTCGACATCGCTAAATGCTAACAGCATACACTTTCGGCATTTATCATTGCACAAGCATTTTTAGTGAAATTCTTACACAATGCTGCCCCCTGATCACTAGCAGCCAATTGTCCACTAGCTTTAGCTGTCAATCATCCCGATCATATTGTATTGGGATGATTTCAATCTGCCCCTTAAAAGGTGGCGGACAGGTTAAGAAGCAACTGTCTTATGACCACTGCTTCTTAACTTCCGTTTCAGGTGAGCATGAAATGAGGGGCCTCCGAAGTAGCATCCGCTGCTTAATAAATGGAGCCCTATGAGTTGAACTACATTGCCAACAAGTTTAATAACCAAAGTGCATGAGAAATATATATTTGTTCATAACATAAATCATGAAATTGTATCTCTTTCTTACGGTTTTACCTTATGCAGTCATTTCACATTAGCTGGGGAAATTTAAAAGTTGCTGTCACAAACTCTCCCCTGAGCAAATGTATTTCTGTACTCTTGGTGCAGCCCCCATTACAATCACCCTGAGTAAATGAAGCCTAACAAGACCTCCCCAGCATAACAATTCCTAAATCCCTTCCTCACCACTGGTTATCTCTTCACTTGACCCAGTACACTCCAATGTTTCAGGAGTTGGCATGATTAAAGGGACATAAAACAAGTTGGGAGAGAGGCAAAATAATATAATATGTACTTTAATTACATTACCTACAAATTTATACTGCAGTGCTTTGTCATTAACCCGTTCTTTTTAGTTTCCGAATTGTAAAGCTCTAACTCCCCCCCACACATTTCCTTCTATGTCTGTTTCTATAGCTATGGTTGTTTTGGTAGAAAACTGCTGGAGCATGCCTAGAAGCTGGTAACTCAGTTGAAATACAATGCCTGTGTCTAAACACTGAATAGGGGGGGTGGAGGTGGAGCACAGTGTTCCAGACATCATGGCTAAGTAAGTATATTTGCATTTTTTTGAAAATTATTTTAAAATACTTGCCAGCAATTTTTAAACAATTTTTTTATGCAAACTATTTTTTAATTAATTAGCCCTTTTAGGATATGCAAAGATTTCACCCTGTTTTATGGCACTTTAAGGGAACAACTCCCGAAACGTTGCTTTGTCTATTGACACTTTTTGCTTGAATAAATCATTCTTGATATATGCTGCCTTTTCTGGACTTGTCTGTGTTTGAGAATATACTGCACTTCCCCTTAAAAATATAGCACACTTTATATATATATATATATATATATATATATATATATATATATCCTCTTTAAAAACTATTGCCCCACCTTAAATACTTCCCACTAATATTATTGCCTTATTGAAAATCACTTTAACCATTTAGGTATAATGGGCAAGCTGAACTGAGCATGCCCATGTCCAACCACTGTTATTTATACCGGGTATTCACAGAGGAGGAGCTAGACCATGCTAGGGGATTGGGTGAATTGGGCCCTGTGGTTAATGTTAGGAAGAAAGAAGACATCACATAGTAAGTAATTTATTTTAAATAATTTGAGAAAATGTGTTTATTAAACTTTTTTTTATTTGTAAGTTTATTTTACTAGTGAATTGAGGATTTATGGGGTGATTTGAAATGAAGTTTTGGGGAGAATGTTTAAAGTGTGGTTGTTACGGTTTTAATTGTGGTACGTGGTATTTTGGTTAAGGGGTCTAGGGTTAAAAGTGTTTAGAGAGTATTTGCATTGGAGTAACGGGGTGGAGGGTTGCAGTTAAGAATAATTGTGGTTGGAGGTAACAAGGCATAGTGGTTAAGAATATAAAAAATAAATCTACAAAACACCATCCTATATAATAAAACGCCAAGTGTGTTTGTCTGAAGCTGTCATGCGCAGTAGACACTGCGTGCAAGGATAAACACACGTGGCCTTCAACACTGCAGAGTGAGTAATGGGGGGCGTGGCCTGGCGTGGTGTGGGCGTGATGGGGCGTGACATGGGCGGGACCAGGCGGTCCGTGATTGGGGCGGCCGGGCGGGCCGTTGGT
The DNA here is from genome assembly GCF_027579735.1 of Bombina bombina. Taxonomy (NCBI): domain Eukaryota; kingdom Metazoa; phylum Chordata; class Amphibia; order Anura; family Bombinatoridae; genus Bombina; species Bombina bombina. The sequence goes on along the minus strand of NC_069503.1, from coordinate 1,027,225,395 downwards.
GGGGCCAGGCGGGCCGTGACGAGAGCTCAAAAGAGCTCGAAAGAGGGGGGGATAGAGAGAGAGAGAGAGCAAAAGAGACAGAGAGAGACAGCAAAAGAGAAGGGGGGGAGAGAGAGCAAAAGAGACAGAGAGAGACAGCAAAAGAGAAGGGGGGAGAGAGATCAAAAGATGGGAGATAGAGAGAGCAAAAGCGAGGGAGAGAGACAGCAAAAGAGAGGGGGAGGGAGAGCTCAAAAGAGGCGAGATAGAGAGAGAGAGGACGAGAGACAGCAAAAGAGAGGGGGGAGGGAGAGCAAAAGAAAGGGGAGAGGGAGATCAAAAGAGGGGAGATAGAGAGAGTAAAAGTGAGGGAGAGAGACAGCAAAAGGGGGGTAGAAAGTGGAGAGAGACAGCAAAAGAGAGGGGAGAGAGAGCAAAAGAAAGGGGGAGACGGCAAAAGAGGGCAGAGAGAGAGCGCAAAAGAGAGGGAAGAGAGAGAGAGCATAAGAGGGGGGGGAGAGAGAGCATAAGAGAGGGGAGAGAAAGAGCAAAAGAGAGGGGAGAGAGAGAGAACAAAAGAGAGGGGGGAGAGAGAGAGCAGAAGAGAGGGGGGATAGAGAGAGAGCAAGGGGTGGAACTGCTGTACTTCTGTGTTATATACCATATGCTAACAAATCCTGAAGTCCTGTTAATCCTGTCCTCCTCCTCCTATATAGATGGCTCCCTACATGGGATTGTTGGATTTGTGCCATGTGTCCCCCTCTACCACATGTCTATAGCTTTCATTGCTTTATTTCTTTAGGCGCTTTCCTCTGAGCCTTGCCTGGTGTCCCTGTGTTCCTTCCTCTCATCCTTTTTCGAGCATGTTGACCCCCACTGTAACTGTCTGGACTACCCCGTGGACTCCCTCCTGGACTGGCCTTCCTTCAAAAGGTTGCAATCACTTTGATAAAAAAAAAAGATGATCTCGTTCACTTACCTATATTCACTTACCTATATTTTCAGCTTTTTATTAGTGGATGTTACTATGATTAACATCTATAGCTGCATGTGATACCCAATACATAATATCTCATATATCAAATGAAAACAGACAGCAACGGGGAAAGACAATAATTATAACAGCAACATTTAGGAAACACTATTGCAAAATGGTTTATGTTTATTAGGGTAAAGTAGTCTCTCTGGATAGAATGACAGGTGTCTTCAGGTGCTGGCTTCAGAGGATGGTTTGGTTTTTAAACCCAATGTTCAAGACACTATTGCACTCATGAAGTATCACATCTAGCAATTGGATCTTGCTATTTCAAAGCTATGTTTATTTCTCTTTAACTGTTTTTTATTTTTTTATTTTTTTTATTGCTGCCGTTATCTATACTCACCAATACTGTTTATTTCTTTGAAAAACTAAAATATTTGCACATGTGTGTGGTGGTGATGCAATTAATTCTATAAACCAGCTATTATTATTATTATTATTCATACTAATATCTGTATGATGTGCATATGCAACAATAGTTTGATGCATGATGTAGTCACTATTAGAATGTTCTCTGCCGCCATCTTGTGGCCTTTTCTTGCCATTGCTACAATTTTTCTACCCTTTACTTGCAAGGTGTATTCACCCTCCACGGATAAAACTGCTTTTTCTTTTTGCCCTTTGTATCTGCAAATGTATTCCCTCTGCTTAAGGGAAAGGTTGATTGGTTTTCTAGGCAATGAAGATCAGAAAGAACCTACTTCTGCATTTTCTGCCCTTCTAGCTGCCTTTCCTTTCAGATGTGATATATTACAGACTGTCTTTCTCTAGTCTCAAGGGCATGAATTAAAGAATTACAGACTGGCTAAAACTAAAATAATTTACCCAAACACATTTGTTACCAACAGAGGGCTTCTCTCAAGCCAGTGGTGTATTTTGGTTTTGTGCTGCCCTAGGCACTCAAAATTATGCTGCCCCCACCCTTTTAGGGCTATTTTAACTATGTGTTTTTTCTCAGAAATTAAAATGACTTTTTTTTTCTTTTTTTATTTCATAGCATTTATATATATAGCAGTATAAATATATGTGTGTGTATTAGAGAAGGGGTGGTAATAGGGAGAGCAAATTACATCTTAGAGAGGTCTTCTGGATATTTACTCTCAATACCTACATTCCGGATGGTCTAAACTTTAGGAGATATATAGATCTATATGTATAGATGACACAATACAAGTGTAGACATCAGACTGGTTAGCGTAGTGATATTATATATCCTAAGGAACTACTAATGAGTTAGGAATAAAAGGTAGAATTAATTTTTACATGCATAATCATTAACCTCAAAGTAAGAGGAAATAAATGTTACAATTTATAAACTTTGAATTGAATTAGTTTCAAATATTGTAGTCTAGACGTTTTTGGTATAATGCATAGAGTGTATATTAATTATTTGTACTGTTTCTTTAAGTCTTGAAGTGAATAAAAGGCCGGGAAGAGCTGTTGCTCCTCTATGCAGTGAACAAGTGCATTGAGCACGCAACATATCTGTTGAGGAGCACGGCTTCACTCTGTATACCTTGCATCTATGCGATGTGTAAGGTTCAACTCACTCTATGCTTTTAATCAATTTTGGAATAAAGCTTTTCTATTTTTTACATCTTTGCCTGGACTAGTGCTTTGTACACATTTGTGTATTTATATTAATATATATATATATATATATATATATATATATATATATATATATATATATATATGTGTGTGTGTATATATATATATATACACTGCAATACATATATAAATATATATAGTATACTGCAATACATACATATATATATATATATATATATATATATATATATGTGTGTGTGTATATATATATATATATATATATATATAAACACACACACATAAATATATATATATACACACACACACACACATAAACAGTATACTGCAATACATACATATATATATATATGTGTGTGTGTATATATATATATATATATATATATATGTATATATATATATATATATATATATATATATAAACACACACACATAAATATATATATATACACACACACACACATAAACACCGAGTCTAAACACCCTTAATCTGCCGCCCCGACATATCCGACACCTACATTACACTTATTAACCCGCCCCAATGTCGCCGCCACCTACCTACACTTATTAACCCCTAATCTGATGCCCCCAGTGTCGCCGCCACTATACTAAAGTTATTAACTCCTAAACCTCTGGCCACCCACATCACTAACACTAAATATATTAACCCCTAACATAACCCTAAATTTAATCCTAACCCTAACGTAACCCTAACACCCCCTAACTTTAATATAATTAAAATAATTCTAAATAAAACTTAATATTAATAACTAATTCCTATTTAAAACTAAATACTGTACTTACCTGTAAAATAAACCCTAAGCTAGCTACAATAATAGTTACATTGTAGCTATCTTAGGTTTTATTTTTATTTGAATGAAAAAGGGGTGTGATTTAAAGATATTACACTCTTGTCTCTTATTGGCTAATCCCGTATCAGTGACCTAACCTCCAAAAGGATCACCCAAATTAGTGGCTCATAAAAAGTATGGGGATAGTGCTATACAGCTAAAGAGATTTATAAAGTATAAGAATATATAGCAATGTGTCTGTGCACATAGAAAAATATATATAGCAATGTGTCTGTGCACATAGAAACAAGTGGTATAGCTAAACTCTAAAGTGTATGAAGTACTATATATATATAGAAATGTGGTTACATGCACATAAATATGATGTGGTTAAATGCAAATGATTACAATGAAGTATCGTAGCTATAACAAGTAAATGGAGTAATTGTCTGAAATATATGCAAAAACGAATATGTCAAATAAGATGGTTATTTAATATGACAGATAAAAAATAAATTAAAAGAAGATGTCGGCATCAAATAGTAAACAATTAATACATTTGATATATATAAAAATTAGATACAAATGTTTAGATATTTTGAAACTAACAGCGTAGAAACTAACAAAATAAAAAAAGGAATTATCAAAAATAAAAACGAATTACTCCTAATCTAATAGCCCTATCAAAATAAATAAAGCCCCCCCCCAAATAAAAAAAACCCTAGCCTACACTAAACTGTCAATGGCCCTTAAAAGGGCCTTTTGCAGGGCATTGCAACAAAGAAATCAGCTCTTTTACCTGTAAAAAAAATACAAACACCCCCCAACAGTAAAACCCACCACCCACACAAACCCCCCAAATAAAATCCTATCTAAATAAACCTAAGCTCCCCATTGCACTGAAAAGGGCATTTGGATGGGCATTGCCCTTAAAAGGGCATTTAGCTCTTTTACATTGCCCAAAACCCTAAGCTAAAATTAAAACCCACCCAATAAACCCTTAAAAAAACCTAACACTAACCCCCGGTGATCCACTTACAGTTTTTGAAGACCGGACATCCATCCTCATCGAGGTGGCAGACGTCTTCATCCAAGCGGGCAGAAATCCTCCTCGAACCCGGCAGAAGTCTGGATGAAGACTTCTGCTCGCTTGGATGAAGACTTCTGCTGGCTTCGAGGAGGACTCCTGCCCGCTTGGATGAAGACTTCTGCCGCCTGGATGAGGATGCATGTCCGGTCTTCAAAAACTGTAAGTGGATCGTCGGAGGTTAGTGTTAGGTTTTTTTTAAGGGTTTATTGGGTGGGTTTTATTTTTAGCTTAAGGTTTTGGGCAATATAAAAGAGCTAAATGCCCTTTTAAGGGGAATGCCCATCCAAATGCCATTTTCAGGGCAATGGGGAGCTTAGGTTTATTTAGATAGAATTTTATTTGGGGGGTTTGGTTGTGTGGGTGGTGGGTTTTACTGTTGGAGGGTTGTTTGTATTTTTTTTTACAGGTAAAAGAGCTGATTTCTTTGGGGCAATGCCCCGCAAAACTCCCTTTTAAGGGCCATTGGCAGTTTAGTGTAGGCTAGGGTTTTTTTTATTTATGGGTGGGGCTTTTTTTTTATAGGGCTATTAGATTAGGAGTAATTTGTTTTTACTTTTGATGATTTCTTTTTTTATTTTGTGTAATTTAGTGTTTATTTTTTTTGTAATTTAGATAAATGTATTTTGTTAATTTATTTAATTTTATTGTAATGTTAGGTGTTAGTGTAACTCGGATTAGGTTTTATTTTACAGGTAACTTTGTATTTATTTTAACTAGGTAGCTAGTAAATAGTTAATAAGTTAATAACTATTTACTAACTAGTCTACCTAGTTAAAATAAATACAAACTTAGCTGTGAAATAAAAATAAAACCTAAGATAGCTACAATGTAACTATTAGTTATATTGTAGCTAGCTTAGGGTTTATTTTACAGGTAAGTAAGTATTTAGTTTTAAATAGGAATTAGTTAGTTATTAATAGTAGGTTTTATTTAGATTTATTTTAATTATATTAAGTTAGGGGGTGTTAGGGTTAGGGTTATGTTAGGGTTAGGTTTAGGGGTTAATAGGTTTATTATAGCGGTGGAGTAAGCAGACGGCAGATTAGGGGTTAATAATATTTAAATAGTGTTTGCGATGCGGGAGGGCGGCGGTTTAGGGGTTAATAATTTAATCATAGCGGCGACAATGTCGGGGAGTGGTGGAATAGGGGTTAATACATTTTTTAAGTGGCGGTGATGTCCGGAGCGGCAGATTAGGGATTAATAATTTTATTTTATTATTTGCGATGCGGGAGGGTCTCGGTTTAGGAGTTTTATGGTACAGCTTGTAACGTAAAACTCATAACTACTGACTTTCAGATGGCGGTATGAATCTTTGGCAGTCAAACTCGTAATACTGGCGCTATGGAAGTCCCATTGAAAAAGGACTTTTTTAAAAGTGCAGTACTGACGTTGCGTGACGGCTAAAAAAGTATGCGGTACACCTATACCTACAAGACTCGTAATAGCAGCAGTAGGGAAAAAGCAGCGTTATACTCATAACACAAAACTCTTAATCTGACTGAGTGTTTGCCCGCAAGCGACAGTGGGTTTTCAGATTGTTTATGCACAAGTAAAATTGCACTCGTATTATGAGTTGAGCGTAAACGCGATCTCATAAGTACAATCGCGATTGGCGCTATAATGATTACTCTAACTTTAGAGCTGTGGTGGTTAACTGTTTCACAAAACACATCAAAAATACATTACAAAGTACAGTTACACCAATAATAACACCACCTAATAAAAATTATTAAAAAAAATTGCACACAAAAGTTATAAGGGCTCAAAGATAGGAGGTCTCAGGTATTAGAAAAAAAGGCAAGCAAAGGGCTTTAACATAGACATACATACATATACATCTCTAAAGATGTATATGTACAGTATGTATGTATGCATGTGTGTGTGTAAGTATGTATATATACAGGGAGTGCAGAAATATTAGGCAAGTTGTATTTTTGAGGATTAATTTTATTATTGAACAACAACCATGTTCTCAATGAACCCAAAAAACTCATTAATATCAAAGCTGAATAGTTTTGGAAGTAGTTTTTAGTTTGGTTTTAGTTATAGCTATTTTAGGGGGATATCTGTGTGTGCAGGTGACTATTACTGTGCATAATTATTAGGCAACTTAACAAAAAACAAATATATACCCATTTCAATTATTTATTTTTACCAGTGAAACCAATATAACATCTCAACATTCACAAATATACATTTCTGACATTCAAAAACAAAACAAAAACAAATCAGTGACCAATATAGCCACCTTTCTTTGCAAGGACACTCAAAAGCCTGCCATCCATGGATTTTGTCAGTGTTTTGATCTGTTCACCATCAACATTGCGTGCAGCAGCAACCACAGCCTCCCAGACACTGTTCAGAGAGGTGTACTGTTTTCCCTCCTTGTAAATCTCACATTTGATGATGGACCACAGGTTCTCAATGGGGTTCAGATCAGGTGAACAAGGAGGCCATGTCATTAGATTTTCTTCTTTTATACCCTTTCTTGCCAGCCACGCTGTGGAGTACTTGGACGCGTGTGATGGAGCATTGTCCTGCATGAAAATCATGTTTTTCTTGAAGGATGCAGACTTCTTCCTGTACCACTGCTTGAAGAAGGTGTCTTCCAGAAACTGGCAGTAGGACTGGGAGTTGAGCTTGACTCCATCCTCAACCCGAAAAGGCCCCACAAGCTCATCTTTGATGATACCAGCCCAAACTAGTACTCCACCTCCACCTTGCTGGCGTCTGAGTCGGACTGGAGCTCTCTGCCCTTTACCAATCCAGCCACGGGCCCATCCATCTGGCCCATCAAGACTCACTCTCATTTCATCAGTCCATAAAACCTTAGAAAAATCAGTCTTGAGATATTTCTTGGCCCAGTCTTGACGTTTCAGCTTGTGTGTCTTGTTCAGTGGTGGTCGTCTTTCAGCCTTTCTTACCTTGGCCATGTCTCTGAGTATTGCACACCTTGTGCTTTTGGGCACTCCAGTGATGTTGCAGCTCTGAAATATGCCCAAACTGGTGGCAAGTGGCATCTTGGCAGCTGCACGCTTGACTTTTCTCAGTTCATGGGCAGTTATTTTGCGCCTTGGTTTTTCCACACGCATCTTGCGACCCTGTTGACTATTTTGAATGAAACGCTTGATTGTTCGATGATCACGCTTCAGAAGCTTTGCAATTTTAAAAGTGCTGCATCCCTCTGCAAGATATCTCACTATTTTTGACTTTTCTGAGCCTGTCAAGTCCTTCTTTTGACCTATTTTGCCAAAGGAAAGGAAGTTGCCTAATAATTATGCACACCTGATATAGGGTGTTGATGTCATTAGACCACACCCCTTCTCATTACAGAGATGCACATCACCTAATATGCTTAATTGGTAGTAGGCATTCGAGCCTATACAGCTTGGAGTAAGACAACATGCATAAAGAGGATGATGTGGTCAAAATACTCATTTGCCTAATAATTCTGCACTCCCTGTATATATATATAACATAATTTATGTAAGAACCTACCTGATAAATCAGTTTCTTTCATGGTGGCGAGAGTCCACAAGCTAGTTACTGACGTGATATACATTCCTACCAGGAGGGGGCAAAGTTTCCCAAACCTCAAATGCCTATAAATTCACCTCCCACCTCACTCATACCTCAGTTTAACATATAGCTAAGTTAGTGAGGTGTATAAGTAATAAAAGCATAAAAAAGAGGAACAGGATAAATAATGTGCATTATACAAAAAAATCATTACCCCCAAAAAATGGGTGAGTCTTGTGGACTCTCGCCACCATGAAAAAAATTAATTTATCAGGTAAGTTCAGAAATTATGTTTTCTTTCATATAGGTGGCGAGAGTACACAAGCTAGTTACTGATGGGATATAATACCCAAGATGTGGAAGTCCATGAATAACTATAGAGGGAGGGATAAAATAAAAACAGCTATTTCCGCTGAGAAATTAAATCCAAAAAAAATAATTGTTTTCTAAAAAATTCTAAAAACTTAAATCATAGGCACTAGAACCAAACTGAGACAGCTGCCCAGGGCCGCCACTAGAAATTTTGGGGCCCCTCACTTAACCATTGATCAGGAAAATGCACATAGAAAAGCTGGTGTAGCACTAATGGCCTACGCGTTTCGGCATCAAGCCGTAATCATAGCCTGCAGTGCTTAGTGTCACACCAGTTTAAATAATCACACACATGATCCAATTGGTTAATTAAAAGATAAAAAACAACACCCACTTTCCTACGTGCAAACCATCTAACCCATACTTTACCATCTAAAAATACCTGCTTACCCAATGGCCTTAAATAGAGTGCAGCAAATTGATAGATAAAATAACAAAGACAAATCATATTAGGGGTTATAGTTTAACAAGAATAAGTTACCAATGTTATCATAATAACTTAATATGACAAACAAGAGACTTCTAAGCCATTTCTATATAATGAAACAAATCCAATAATTGGAAAGGATAATTGACATAGCCAATTGATACTAGCAGAAACATGATGATGACAATAATAGAACATCACAGGAAAAGGCACACTCCTAAATGCTATAATGGCTTTATGCTGAGACCATTAGCCTATTATCAGAGATAATAGTGGAACTATTTCCAAATGTTCATTATGTCATATTTGGAGTTGAGGCCTTTAGGAATCTTAGTTCCAAATGTAAAAATCCAAAAAGCTTCCCTCAACTCCAAAATACGATCCAGAGAGCCACCTCTTTTGGGTTTCACAACTCTTTCAATTGCACACCAAGAGAAGGTAGCAAGATTACGACCATGGAAAACTCCAAAATATTGTACAACAGGAGTGGTAGCCCTAGCCACCTTGAAAGAAGAGAGATGCTCTCTAATTCTGGTGTCGACATCCCTAGAGGTGAGCCCCACATATTGAACTCTACATTGAGAGCACTCCAACAGGTAGATCGCGTACCTAAAAGTACAGTTTAAACATGATTTGATGCTATATGTTTTCCCAGTGACACAACTGGAAAAAGTGTTGGAAATTTTCACATATTCACACGGTTTACATTTGGCATGGCCACATTTATACATTCCCTGATGCTTAATCCATGAGCTAGCTTTACTATCCTTCACAGGCAACATAGTTGGAGATAACAGGGATCCTAAGGTGGGACCCTTTTTATATGAACACCTCAGTCCATTATCTACTGTCTCTACCAGTCTGTCGTCAGCTTTAAGTATCTGAAAGTGTTTGCGAACGATAGAGCATATCTGTTTATATTGGCTGCTATGCGTAGTTACAAATGTGACCCCTTTAAATTGATTAGTTGTATTCTTGTGAGACCCATATGACTGGAGTAGACTCTCTCTTGATCTAGTACCCATAGATTGTTTGGCTTTCCAGATAGCATTATGTGGATATTTTCTTTGATGTAATCTAGCCTCCAAATCAGTGGCTAATTGCCTGAAGTCATTGTCATCGGAGCAGTTGCGTTTAAGTCTGATGAACTCCCCTCTAGCTATGGCCTGGGGAACATGTTTCGGATGGCAGCTAGTGCCAAACAGTACAGAATTGCCAGAAATTGGTTTCCTATAAGCTTTAGTTTTAACTGTACTGTTAGGTAACCCTATCATAGTTAGATCCAGATAGTTAATAGTATGTACATTAAATTCATAAATGAATTTTAAACCCATCTGATTGGAGTTTAAATAAAGGCAGAAATCTCTAGCCTGAGACTGTACACCTGTCCAAATGAATATCAAATCGTCTATGTACCTCTTATACAGAGTTACATAGCTACGGAAGGGATTATTATCCCCAAAAATGTGGAAAAACTCCCAATAGCCAAGAAATAAGTTGGCATACGATGGGGCGAACTTTGCCCCCATCGCTGTTCCACATTTTTGGAGATAATAGATCCCCTCAAACATAAAATAATTGTGGGTAAGAAGGAAATCCACCACCTTGACAATAAATATCTTAAATGTCTCTGTGTACTCAGTGAAGTTTTCAAGAAAAAAGCATATAGCTTCAAGGCCCTTGTTATGAGGTATACAGGAGTAAAGGGAGACTGCATCTACAGTTAACCACTTGGATTCAGGTGTCCAACTCACCTCTTTAATTACTTGTAAAACATGCTTAGTATCACGTAAATATGATGGTAAAGAGGTAACAAGTGGCTGTAGAATGCAGTCTATCCATTCTGAAAGATTACACAATAATGAATTTACCCCACTGACTATAGGGCGTCCCTTCACATCTATGAGTGACTTGTGGATCTTTGGAAAGTGGTGGAACAGGGGTATCTTGGGATGTTCAGGTAACAGGTATAAAGAGGTGGCTGAATCCACAAACCCCTGCTCCACACCTTCATCCAAAATGTCCCTTAGCTCTACTGCAAAGATAGAGGTAGGGTCTCCTTTCAATATAGAATACTCATTGCTATTGCTGAGTTGTCTTAAAGCCTCGGCAATGTAGCAATCCCTGTCCAAGACTACAGTCATGCCACCTTTATCAGCCTTACGTATTGTTATCAACTGATTCTCCTTGAGCTCCTTCATAGCTAGTCTCTCACTATGGCTCAAGTTAAGTTTTTTTTTTTTTCGCTTTGAGGGCTACCAAGTCCCTCTCAACTCTGTTGTAGAATGTCTCAATAATATTCCCATGAACTTGAATGGGATAAAAAGTGGACTTACTCTTCAGCAGTGGACCTCTACTACACTGGCCCTGATTATCATCTCTGGATTCTATCTGTAGTTGTTGTAGGGTAACCACATCACAAGAATGTATAAAAGTAGTTGGTTCTGATTGTAGGGAGGACTGCAGAGGTGTAAGGGGCACTAGCTCTGAGGTGCTAGCAAAATATTTTCTCAGAGTAACATTTCTCACAAATTTGTTCAAATCTAGCAGGGTATGAAAAATATCAAATTCATTAGTTGGTGAGAAATTAAGTCCTAGGTTTAAAACTCTTAATTGATCTTCAGTCAAAGATACTGAAGACAGATTAATAACATTTTCATGTATGGTATTCATTTGAGTTTGGACATGGGCTTCACTGTTCTCAGCTGATATCTCGGCTGACCCTGCAATTTAGTGGAATCGTGAGTTATAGTGGTGCCCCCTCCTTTGTGACTGGTCTGTTCCTGGGGAAAAACCTGCTCTATTAGGCCCTGATTGCCTGTATAATGTGTAGGTGTAGGTACACAATTAGTTATTGGTACACTAATAGTTTGATAACTGTCAGTTTGTCTAGGTCTAACTACCTGTTGTGATCCACTAATCTGCGGTACTAAGGGAATCACATTACTGGTATTAGGAATATTAGAATAATTTGCATTTTCATTAGAAATGGGTACTTGAGTGGAATTATTGGAACTGCCATTAATGTTAGTGGAATTAATGTTAGAAAATTCTTCTTGGTTCTCATCAGTGCTATAATCAGTGTCACTGCCTGAGAATGTAACGTTTTTGTTATTTTTATTATTGTTATTTCTGTTTCTCTGTCCACGTCTCCTCCTCCCAAACCTAGGCTGTATCTGTCTTTATGTGCCTCTCTGTTTCTTGTTCCATATGTATACTGTATTAGTCGTGTAATCACACTTATCTCTTAAGAATTTGGTGCATTTCCTTTCCATAATATTAGATCTACTTGTGGCTAGAATACCCCTTAAAATGCTATCAAACTTTGCAAACTCTGCTGCTGCACTCCGTGTATTTAATTCTGCTTGTAAATCTGCTATATCCTTCTTGACTTGATCTAAGAGCTTGGTTTTAAATTGAATCAATAACATCATTAGATTAAGAGAGCATTCTGTTAATACATTGTTCCACAGTTCCACAAAGTCCTTATCATTACAATCCACATCAAAAGTGGGGAACTTAAAGATGCGTAGACCTCTTGGGACTATTCTCAAAGATTTATACTCTTCCAAAGTCCAGATATCCCACTGTACTTTCGATTCCTTAACCAACAGATTTTCCATCATCTCAAATAAAGTTCTAAGTGCTAAAACACTTTTATCCTCTAAAAAGATAATATCACAGTCTACAGCACCAGCATGTCTTGCGGTATAAGGCATAAGTGAGTAGTATAGCTAGGTAGATGGTTGTAATGGTGATTGCGCTATTTCCTCCATAATGCTGAGGGGATTAGATAAGGTGTGAGCTGAGATGTAAATCCAGAGTGTCAGTACCACCAGCAATGTACCCAAATCTTAAATCAAACACTCACAACACAAACTCTGGATCACAGTTCAATTCAAAACTCGTGTATAAATAAACCACATTGGAAACAAGGTAATAGTCAATTAATGGAGGAATCGGGTGAAACACAGGGTGCCCCGGAGGGGATTCTCATCAGCTGACACTAGCACGATACAACCCACTGTTGCAATAGCCAATCTTACCGGATTTCAGTAGAATTTACGATGCACAGGTATTTCCCTGTACCTCTCCAAGTGCTCGTCTATCTTCTCCGGCGTGGCTTAGCATCCTCGTGGATCCGCTACGTGTCTTCGACGTCACTGGGTCACACCCCCTTACCACATCATCGATCCTGTTCCTCCTATGACTTGCCAAGTCATAGGAGGGGGCACCACTATAACTCATGATTCCACCAAATCGCAGGGTCAGCCGAGATATCAGCTGAGAACAGTGAAGCCCATGTCCAAATACAAATGAATACCATACATGATAATTTTATAAATCTGTCTTCAGTATCTTTGACTGAAGATCAATTAAGAGTTTTAAGCTTAGGACTTAATTTCTCACCAACTAATGAATTTGATATTTTTCATACCCTGCTAGATTTGAACAAATTTGTGAGAAATGTTACTCTGAGGAAATATTTTGCTAGCACCTCAGAGCCAGTACCCCTTACACCTCTGCAGTCCTCCCTACAATCAGAACCAACTACTTTTATAAATTCTTGTGATGTGGTTACCCTACAACAACTACAGATAGAATCCAGAGATGATAATCAGGGCCAGTGTAGTAGAGGTCCACTGCTGAAGAGTAAGTCCACTTTTTATCCCATTCAAGTTCATGGGAATATTATTGAGACATTCTACATTCTACAACAGAGTTGAGAGGGACTTGGTAGCCCTCAAAGCGAATAAAAACAAAAACAAACTTAACTTGAGCCATATGAAGGAGCTCAAGGAGAATCAGTTGATAACAATACGTAAGGCTGATAAAGGTGGCATGATTGTAGTCTTGGACAGGGATTGCTACGTTGCTGAGGCTTTAAGACAACTCAGCAATAGCAATGAGTATTCTATCTTCAAAGCAGACCCTACCTCTATCTTTGCAGTAGAGCTAAGGGACATTTTGGATGAAGGTGTGGAGCAGGGGTTTGTAAATTCAGCCACCTCTTTATACCTGTTACCTGAACATCCCAAGATACCCCTTTTCCACCCCTTTCCAAAGGTCCACAAGTCACTCATAGATGTGAAGGGACGCCCTATAGTCAGTGGGGTAGATTCATTATTGTGTAATCTTTCGGGATGGATAGACTGCATTCTACAGCCACTTGTTACCTCTTTACCATCATATTTACGTGATACTAAGCATGTTTTACAAGTAATCAAAGAGGTGAGTTGGACACCTTAATCCAAGTGGTTGACTGTAGATGCAGTCTCCCTTTACTCCTGTATACCTCATGACAAGGGCCTTGAAGCTATATGCTTTTTTCTTGAAAACTTCACTGAGTACACAGAGACATTTAAGATATTTATTGTCAAGGTGGTGGATTTCCTTCTTACCCACAATTATTTTATGTTTGAGGGGATCTATTATCTCCAAAAATGTGGAACAGCGATGGGGGCGAAGTTCGCAACATCGTATGCCAACTTATTTCTTGGCTATTGGGAGTTTTTCCACATTTTTGGGGATAATAATCCCTTCCGTAGCTATGTATCTCTGTATAAGAGGTACATAGACGATTTGATATTCATTTGGACAGGTTCACAGTCTGAGGCTAGAGATTTCTGCCTTTATTTAAACTCCAATCAGATGGGTTTAAAATTCACTTATGAATTTAATGTACATACTATTAACTATCTGGATCTAACTATAATAGGGTTACCTAATAGTACAGTTAAAACTAAAGCTTATAGGAAACCAATTTCTGGCAATTCTATACTGTTTGGCTGTACATTACTTTGCCAGCCTGACCGTGGATAACGGCTTTGAGGAGGTGTGAGCTGCAACTTGGCAAGTCATAGGTGAACAGGATCGATGATGTGGTAAGGGGTGTGACCCAGTGACGTTGAAGACACGTAGCAGTTCCACGAGGACGCTAAGCCACGCCGGAGAAGATAGACAAGCACTTGGAGAGGTACAGGGAAATACCTGTGCATCGTAAATTCTACTGAAATCCGGTAAGATTGGCTATTGCAACAGTGGGTTGTATCGTGCTATTGTCAGCTGATGAGAATCCCCTCCGGGGCACCCTGTGTTTCACCCGATTCCTCCATTAATTGACTATTACCTTGTTGCCAATGTGGTTTATTTATACACGAGTTTTGAATTGAACTGTGATCCGGAGTTTGTGTTGTGAGTGTTTGATTTATGATTTAGATAGAACATAACATTTTAAACAACTTTCTAATTTACTTCTTTTATCAAATTTTCTTCGTTTTCTTGTTTTCCTTATTTGAAAAGCAGAAATGTAAGCTCAAGAGTGTGCACGTGTCTGCAGTACTATAAAGCAGCAGTTTTGCAACAATGTTATATATTAGCAGTAGCACTAGATGGCAGCACTTTTTCCTGTCCTGTAGTGCTTCAGGCATGTGCATGCTACCTACCTAGGTATCTCTTTAAGAAAGAATAACATGAAAATGAAAATGTTTTGATAATAGATGTAAATTGAAAACTTTTTAAAAATTGTATTCTCTATCTGAATAATGAAAGAAAAGTTTGGGGTTTAATGTCCCTTTAAGTGTAGTCAAACTTGGAAATGTTGTAAAGGTAGTAACACACAAACACAGAAACACACAGACACACTCATACACTGAAACACACACTCACACATAAGGATTCACATATAGCAGACACGCAAAGAAACACACAAACACACTCAGACACCCAGACACTCAGCACTTGTTTACATTGACATGACAAGTAATGAGGTAGACTACAGTTTTGTCAAAAAAGGAGATTTACAAGACAAAATATGGAGTTCTGAGTATCTTTTTGTCAAGGAAGATGCCAACTATATGATGATATGCAGTGGCTGAATGGAAGGGCCCTGAGCTGCCTTAACAATAATTTAAATGTTAAGTCGTGGATTAGTGACTTCCAGAAAGGTCTCATTAGTCTCAAAGTCTGTAGAAATAAATAATCTGTAGTAAGGTCAAAATGTCCTAAAAAGGAACAGACAATGGACACACACACAAACACAAACTTGCACATACACCCAAGGAAACACCCACAGAGACAGCCTCAGAAAACACACAAAGGCATACACACTCACAAACACCCACAGAAAACACACAAAGACACACACAGAGACTCCCACAGAAAACACACAAAGACATACACACACAGAGAGACACGAACAGTAAACACACAGATATACACATACACACACCCACACAGAGACACCCACAGAAAACACACAGACAAATGCACACACCCTCACAGAGACACCCTCAGAAAATACACAGACATATGCACACACCATCACAGAGACACCCAAAGAAAACACACAGACATACATACACACATACACCCCCTCACAGAGACATCCACAGAAAACACACAAAGACATACATACACACATACACCCTCACAGAGACACCCACAGAAAATGGACAAAGAAATACGCACACACCCTCACAGAAACATCCACAGAAAAAGCACAAAGACATACACAGAGAGAGAGACACCAACAGTAAACACACAGATATACGCATACACACACCCTCACAGAGACACCCACAGAAAACACACAGACATATGCACACACCCTCACAGAGACACCCACAGAAAATACACAGACATATGCACACACCAACACAGAGACAACCACAGAAAACACACAGACATACATACACACACACACCCTTACAGAGACACACACAGAAAATGCACAAAGACATATGCACATA
The DNA here is from genome assembly GCF_027579735.1 of Bombina bombina. Lineage (NCBI taxonomy): Eukaryota > Metazoa > Chordata > Amphibia > Anura > Bombinatoridae > Bombina > Bombina bombina. The sequence goes on along the minus strand of NC_069503.1, from coordinate 1,027,208,855 downwards.
CCCTCACAGAAACATCCAGAGAAAAAACAGACATACATACACACAACACCCTCAAAGAGACATCCACAGAAAAAGCACAAAGACATATACACACCCTCACAGAGACACCCACAGAAAATGTACAAACACATAGGGGCCCATTTATCAAGCTCCGTATGAAACTTGAAAGGCTGTGTTTCTGGCGAGCCTTCAGACTCACCAGAAACACCGCTGCTTCATAACCTGTCTACCTGCTCTTAGGCCGCGGACAGAGATCGCATGAAATCAACTCAATCCAATAAAATTTGGTTGATTGACACCCCCTGCTAGCGGCCAATCTGCAGGGGGCGGCGTTGCACCAGCAGTTCACAGCTGATCGGATCATGTTGGACAGACATTTGTATGTTAAATAGGCCCCATACACACACATCCTCACTGAGAAATCCACAGAAAACACACAAAGACATATGCACACACTCTCACAGAGACATCCACAGAAAACACAGACAAACATACACACACACCCTCACATAGACATCCACAAAAAACACACAAAGACATACCCACCCTCACAGAGGCATACACAGAAAATACACAGACATACATACACACACACTCCAACAGAGACACCCACAGAAAATGCACAGACATACGCACACACCCCTACAGAGACATCCACAGAAAATGCACAAAGACATACACACACCCTCACAGAGACATCCACAGAAAATGCACAAAGACAGACACACACATCCTCACAGAGAGACCCTCAGAAAAACAAAATACATACACACTCATAGAGACACCAACAATAGCACAAAGACATAAACACAGACACCCACAAAAACACTCACAGGAGGTAAAATGTATGCTCATTGCCATCCCCTAAATTAACAGTGTGTGACATGCATGATAAAAAAAATTGCAGAAATTAAGAGATCACTTTTTAAAGAATCGTAGTTGCAAATGTGCAAACAAAAATACTTCTGTGAAGTCAAAATTGTACATTAATGATCTGTCAGCATGGGTAGATAAAGTAAAGTACTTTTGAAAGGTTGACATATATTTTTTTGGGGGGGGGGGGTTTACCCAATTTTCCCCAACCAAGAGCACCACTTAAAATCCAGTGTACAAATGTTCCCATCTGTCAGCTGCACTTATGGGTTTGAAAATGCTGTACTCTATATGGTCTTGGTGGAACCATAAGCTGTGGTACTCAGTCTCATAGCATTAGATCTAGTTAAATGCAGGATTTAGGCTTGTTTGTATGTATTTCAAAATTAAGTCAGCTGTAGTGTAAACTGAACAGTGTTAAGTTAACCTGTCTCATTTCAAACACTGAGTAATCTTAGCCTGAGAGTATAACATTTTATGCAGATGTAAAAAATCCTAAATAAAATGCCTCCTGGCATCTGGAAAGTCCTTGCATAAAGGGGCAGTAAACTGGAATATAATTAAAATAAATAAATATATATATCATAGCTGTCAAAAGGGCACCTACCATGTGTGTATTGAGGAGGAAACATTTCTGCATGGCTTTAAATATAGAATTTCTACAGCATTGTCAAATAAAAAAAAAATTGTGTTTTTATATACCCCTGGCCCCACCATATAACTACCACACTGAAGTTAGAATTCGAAACTGCAAATGAAAGTGATCTGCCATCTGACACAGGCACACACTGTACAAACAAGTGCCAAGTGTATCTCACACTGTGCATAGTGGTTTAGTGCACATTTAGAAATCCTCTCAATTGCTAATGCTTTACTCCTTGTAATGACATTTCCCGTGCTCAATAGCAGTCTGCTGTAGCGCCCTCTGGTGGCTGCCAAAATTTAAAAAAATATATATATTTTTTTTTAAAAATAGTTGTGCTTGCCTCATCCCAGTGGGTCCATGGCAGGAGTCACCCCTTTCACCCCCTGATGGCGGCCCTGAGCTGCCTGAAGAACCTTTCTACCAAAAGCTGCTTCAGAAGAAGCAAAAACAGAAAAATGGTTAAATTTAGTAAAGGTATTCAAAGAAGACCAAGTGGCAGCTTTGCAGATTTGATCAACTGAAGCGTCATTCTTGAAAACCCAAGATGTGGCAACTGATCTTCTAGAATGAGCTGTTATTCTCTGAGACGGAGACTGCCCCACCTCCAAATAAGCTTTGTGAATCAGAAGTTACAACCAAGATGCCAAAGAAATGGTATAGGCTTTCTGACCTTTTCTCAAACCAGAAAAAATAACAAATAGACTAGAGGGCTGAATCATCAAGCTCTGTATGCATGCATCTGTTTCCGTGTGAGCCTGCAGGTTCACCGGAAACAGGAGTTAAGAAGCAGTGGTCTTAAGCCTGCTGCTTCTTAACTCGTCAGCTACCTCTGATGCGGCGGACAGCAATCTGCCCTCATATACGAACGGCTTGATTAACACCCCCTGTGATTGGCAGCGAATTTGTAGGGGGCGGTATTGCACAAGCATTTCACTAGAAATGCTTGTGCAATGATAAATGTTGACAGCGTATGCTGTCGGCATTTATCGATGTGCAGGGAGACATGATCTGCTACAGAAGATCATGTCCGCTCACACTATAATAAATGGGCCCCTAGAAGTCTTTCTGAAATCCTTAGTAGCTTCAACATTATATTTCAAAGCTCTTACCACATCCAAAGAATGTAAAGATCTTTCAAGAGTATTTTTAGGATTAGGATTAGAATTCACAACTTTAGGCAAAAATTTAGACCAAGTCCGCAAAACAGCTTTATCTTGATGGAAAATCAGATAAGGAGACTCGCAAGAGAGAGCAAATAATTCAGAAACTCTTCTAGCAGATGAGATAGCCAAGAGGAATAACATAGCATAGCCTAGCATAGGTTCAAAAGGAGTAGCCTGCAAAGTCTTTAATACCAAATTTAGATTCCAAGAAGGAGAGATAAATTATATAACAGGTTTGATACGAGTCAAAGCCTGTATGAAACAGTGAACATCATGAAGATTAGCAATCTTTCTGTGAAATAAAACAGAAAGAGCAAAGATTTGTCCTTTTCAAAGTATTGGCAGACAAACCTTTACCCAAACCATCCCGAAGAAACCAAAGAATCCTAGGAATTATAAAAGAATGCCTAGAATAACTATGAGTTAGGATATATTTTCTTTGAAACAGGCTTACGAGCCTGTATCATAGTGTTAATCACAGAGTCAGAGAAACCCCTATGACTAAGGACTAAGGGGCAAATTTATCAATGCATCAACTTAAAATACGCTTCAATCCGGCGTCGTATTTGTCGTGAGTTGATCCGCAGAGGTTATCAAAGCATCAAGATCGTCAAATGTTGAAATTTGTGACATAATATACACTCCCGCGATCTCAATCCGACACAGATTGATGCTTTCGTCATTACAGATGTTTCGAATTCAGATTCGACTCTGTTTGACCCTTTTCCAAATTTATCAAACATTTAACAGGTACGCTCGCGTCTATTCCAACACAACATACCTAGTTTTCAATCATCCACTCTTGAGGCCGTGGATGCCATAGAAATCAATGGGAGTCTGAAAACACAGAAAGCTTATGTTCAATGCTGCAAGAGAATGCAGTATATTACATAATAAAAGTAAATTAGAAACTCTATTAAAATTGTATACCCTTCCTAAATCAAACAATATTATTGCTCCACATTTGGTGCAGTAGTAGATGTAGGGATAAAAATGAAAAATACATTACTACTTATGGATTATGTTACAAATTTGTCTCTCATTACAAAGCAAGGGGACAATATTATTTCTACAAATTTGTTGAAAAGTTTGGCCCCAAACTTTTTGCACTAATAGATATAGAGATAACAATGAAATAAATACACAACATAATATAGTTAACTTCCTTTTTATTTTTTGTGAAAAATCTATGTGCACCATGTTTAAGCCATGTAATACAAGTCACACTCTCCACTTCGCACCAATTTTGACGCAACACTTTTCACACCAATTATGACGCAAACTCCTAAACCACCCACACACTAGTGAATTTTTCAACCACTTTTGATTGGAATATGCATAATCACATGATTTATGACATCAGCCAATCTGATTCAAATATACATTTTAAACTATCACTAATGAATCAAATTGCTCGATACTTGTGTCATTGATCACTCATCAGAACTTGTAAGTGCTATTTGTTACATTGTGTATTATACTTTGAAAGTATGTATATGTGAAATTAGTATTAAAGATAAACATTGATGCTGACATTAGGACACACAGTGTAATATTTTAAACAATGATTTTAAAATTCAAATTGATTCAATATAATTTTAAACTGATAGCTCAAAGGGATAGCCAACATTACATTAAACTGTCATGATTCATATACAGCAGAAATTAAAATCACCTCTTTACTGTCATGCTATTTTCGGTGTATTTCTTCCGTCTCTTGAATTTCTTTTTCAGTAAGAAATGTCATCTTATATGCCAGCCCATTTTATAACACCTGTGGTGTAGGGGTGTTTATTTAAAATAGATTGCAATCAGGAGGGGTTACACAGGTACAGAGAGAAAACTGGCCCTAGTCTCATAAAAAATCTATTGCTTGCAAATGAATACATATGATACCCTGATTACATGCTATATTTGCAATTATTCCTGCTCAGAATAATACATTTACACTATATACATATTGTAGTATAAATAAACACAAAGATATGACAGACAACATTATGCAGTATGTGCAAAGATATATGTACAAATTCTAGCATTAATAATCATTTATAAAAAATAAATAAACATGAGATAAAGCATATCATGACTTCTAGAAATGCAAATACATTAATTTATGTGAAAGTATCATATAACAAATAAATATAAAAATAACTTTCTATGAGATATTGTTTGTTGAGGTATAAATCTATCTATTTCTTGGACATTAACAGATTAGCTTTAGAGAAATGTGCTTGTTCATGGACAGTAATGAAATGGTTTAAATAAAGGAGGAATCCTCCAGCCATGTCTTTAAAGAAACAACAGAAGTTGTTTCCTGTGAGATTCTGTTCAATGAAAAGATTGAGCTAGTACAAAGATGTCGTCCAAATAAGGAAATACCGCAATAACCTAAAACTTTTGAGAATATTCTTGGTGCTGTTGCAAGGCCAAACAGAAGAGCGACAAATTGGTAATGCTTGTTAAGAAAAGAAAATCTCAAAAATCGATAGGGATCTGGATGAATCACAATGTGAAGGTAAGGGTCCTGTAAGTCTATTGTCAACATGAAGTGACCTTGCTGAACAAAAGGCAGAATAGTCCTTACAGTCACCATCTTGAAAGATGGGACTCTTACACAACGATTTAAAATTTTCAGATCCAAAATTTTTCTGAAAGAATTTTCCTTCTTGCCACAATGAATGGATTTGAATAAAAACCTAATCCTTGTTCCTGCTGTGGAACTGGGACAATTACCCCTGAAAGTTCTAGATGTGAAACACATTTCAGAAAATCTTGAGCTTTTACTGGGGTTTTTGGTACATGGGTAATAAAGAATCTTCCCAAGGGAGGTCTTATTCTGAATCCTATTCGATACTCCTGAGAAATTATATTCTGAATCCACTGATTTTGGACAGAATCTGTCCAAACTCTTTGAAATAGCTTAAGTCTGCCCCCTACCAGAAGAAGGCCGCACCTTCATTTAGGTTTAGGGGCAGGATTTGGTTTCTTATAAGGCTTTTCTTATAAGGCTTGGATTTATTCCAATTTGGAGATGGTCTCCAATTAGAGCCAGAGGCCTTAGGGGAAGGAGTGGTTTCCCGTTCTCTATTCTGGCGAAAGGAACGAAAATTATTGGGAGCTTTAAATTTACCCTTAGATTTCCTGTCTTGGGGCAGAAAATCTCCCTTACCCCCCAGTAACAGTGGAGATAATAGAATCCAATTATGAACTAAAAAGATTTTTACCTTGAAAAGAGAGAAATAATAATCTAGTTTTAGACGCCATGTCAGCATTCTAAGATTTAAGCCATAAAGCTCTTCTAGTTAGAATGGCTAAAGACATGGATTTGAGATTGATCTTCATAACATCAAATATAGCATCACAAATAAAATGATTTGCATGTTGAAGTAAAACAATAATGTTAGCTAATTCAGATTCTGAACACAACTGTTGTGCTAAACTGTCCAACCAAAAAGTAGAAGCAGCAGCAACATCAGCCATAGATATAACAGGTCTACGAATATAGCCAGTAAGTAAATATGCCCTTCTTAGATAATATTCAAGCTTCCTATCTAAAGGATCCTTAAAAGAAGTACTGTCTTCCATAGGATTAGTAGTACATTTGGCAAGAGTGGAAATTGCCCCATCAACTTTAGGAACTCTTTCCCAAAGTTCTAAATTGGCCACAGGTAAAGGATACAATTTCTTAAACCTAGAAGAAGGGTTAAAAAGAGGTACCAGGCTTAGACCATTCTTTAGCAATCACATTAAAGATAGCGTCTGGAAAAGGAAATACTTCAGGAGTAATAACAGTAGTCTTAAATACAAAATTTAGACGATTACCTGCTTTTTCATCAGGAGGTTTAGACTCCTCAATACCCAACGTAAACAAAACTTCCTTTAAGAGAGAGCGAGTATATTCTATATTAAATAAAAAAGATGATTGTCTATATCTGTCTCTGCCATGGCGCCCTCTGAATCAGAGGAAACCCCATCAGTAGAGGATACATCAGTATGCTGAAGGTTAGAACTTAATTCACTAGGTTTAGGAAAATGATGCAAAACCCTTTTATGTTTAAAGAAGGCAATGACTGCTATTCTGCCTTCAAATATAGCTGCAGCAAAAAAATCTTTCATTTCTGCAGGAATGCTATGTACATTAGACTGAGATGGAATAACAGTGGGTGCATTTGTATTCATAGCTATATGATCAGCATTTATCAAATTGTCAAAACAAGAACCACATAATTGTGCTGAAGAATTTAGATCAGCTTTATACAACAGACACACTTAGCTTTGGTAGATACGTGTTCAGGCAAATCCTCAAATCCTATGGTAACATAAGAGGCAGGTTCAGTTTGAGACATAATTGCAAATAAAATCAATTTTTTTTATTAATTCTGCAAATGTATATCCATACTCCTATATATTATTTATATATTATAAGCTTGAGACAATGGGAAATTAATATTTATATAAAAGAAAATTGATTCAGAAAATAATGCTGCATGAAAGCTCTCTAAGCATATTCTGAGAGTACTAAATGAGCTGGGGGCGGAGCTTATAACAACAAATTTGGCAGGAAATTTTTGGTGGGACGTCACGTATGACATTAATAGCATCATCACATGCGTGTTTCCACATGAATTTCTAATACACATATCACTCTAAAAAGCAGGTAAGAATTTAGTTTGTCAAAAGATTTGGAACAAAAAAGCAAAACATATAATTGTATGTGTTATTAGAAATTATTTTTCTCAGAGGGTACCTTGTCTGTTTTATGTCTTAATTTATGGGTCACCTTCAGGAGCAGTGCTTAAGCATTGAAATTGAATACTGCTGAGGCATAAAGGGGAATCAGTTGATGTGATATACTTAGATTTTGCAAAGGCATTTGATACAGTGCCACATGAGAGATTAATGCACAAAATTAAGGGACTGGGAATAGCTGAAAATGTTAGCTCATGGATAAATAACTGGATAAAAGATAGGGAGCAACGAGTAGTAGTAAATGGATCATACTCAGATTGGACAAAGGTAATCAGTGGTGTCCCCCAGGGATCAGTACTGGGCCCTGTTCTTTTTAATATTTTTATAAATGACTTGGAGCAAGGATTAAATAGTGACATCTCTATTTTTGCAGATGATACTAAGTTAAGTAAGGTCATAAGGTCAGAGCAGGACGAACTCTCTTTACAAAGGGATTTGCTAAAATTAGAACTATGGGCAAGTGAATGGAGAATGAGATTTAATACGGAAAAATGCAAGGTTCTACATTTTGGAAGAAAAAATAAGCAGGCTACGTATTTTTTAAATGGGACAAGACTTAGCCAAACACAGGAGGAAAGGGATTTGGGAGTAGTAATAGATAACAAGCTAAAGATGGGTGCACAATGCAGGGCAGCAGCTTCAAAGGCTAATAAGATACTAGCATGTATTAAAAAAGGCATTGATTCAAGGGAGGAAAGCATAATTCTGTCATTATATAAAGCCCTGGTAAGACCTCACCTTAAATTTGGAGTGCAGTTCTGGGGACCAATTGCTAAAAAAGATATTGCAGAACTAGAAAAAGTTCAGAGAAGGGCCACAAAGCTAATAAGGGGATTGGAGAAATTAACCTATGAGGAGAGGCTAGCCAAACTGGGTCTGTTTTCTTTAGAAAAAAGGCGCTTGAGAGGTGACATGATTACTTTATATAAATATATTCAAGGCCCATATACAGAGATGGCAGAAGCTCTGTTTATTCCAAGAAAATTGTTTCTGACAAGAGGTCATAATTTAAGGTTGGAGGAAAGGAGATTTAATCTCCTGCAACGGAAACGTTTTTTCACTGTAAGAGCAATAAAATTGTGGAACTCATTACCAAAGGAGGTAGTGAATGCCAATACCATAGATACATTTAAAAATAGTCTGGATAAATTTCTGTATATAAACAAAATTCATGGATATGATTGCTAGTATTAAATGGGTCACATTTTAATGGGGTTATTTAAGCTTAACTGGAGCTTTTTGTAAGTATTTTAGATTTGTATAGGTTGAACTCGATGGACTTCAGTCTTTTTTTAACCTTATCTACTATGTATGTATATGTAAACTATGTATAACCCGCACGTATGTGGACTATGTCCAAAAAGTATGCTTTTCTGCACTTAAAGTATATATAAGTTTCAATAACGTTATTAACAAAAAAAAATGATAAAATATACCTTTTAATAGTATTAACTAAAAAGACAGCTTTTAGACAATGATGATCTGCTGCCCACTCAAAGGGTTAAAAACACTTCTCCTTTAGTTAAATATAAATTTCAGCTATAAATTTTAGCCTGTACATTCAGTGGTTATACCAAAGTAGGATTTGTAAGATTTTGTTATATTCCCTTGTATTTGATAATAGTATAATAAGAATTTAGTTTGTATATACAAAAAAATGAAATGTAACTAAATAAAGCCTAAGGGGTATATTTATGTAAGTGCGAGCGGACATGATACAATGTAGCGTATTATGTCCGCTGCACATCGATAAATAATTTATCATTGCACCAGCAGTTCTTGTGAACTGCTGGTGCAATGCCGCCCCCTGCATATTCGCAGGGGGTGTCAATCAACCCGATCGTATTGGATCGGGTTGATTTCCGTCCGCGGCCTCAGAGCAGGTGGACAAGTTATGGAGCAGCGGTCTTTAGACGGAGCTTGATAAATTGACCCCTGTATGGATACTTCTATTATACTGCATAAAATGTGATCATCAACATTGCATGAGACTAATATAATATGTAGCATCCTAATTTATAAATAAATTACTAGCTCCAAAAAAACCCTGTATGTTTCACAGACTCTACCAACCTTGACAAACATTTAGCCACTAATTAAAGTCGCTACAAAAGAGCACTGAATTATTGACTCAAGGCATGTATACAAACAATATGTAACAACTTTACTTAAAAAGTGCCCAAACCATAGCAAAGAGTGTCTTATATAATAAAAGTATATACTTACCAAGTAAGACACCCATCCACATATAGCAGACAGACAAACCAGTACTGAAACATATCAGCAGAGGTAATGGTACAAGAGTATATTGTCGATCTATAAAGGGAGGCAGCAGATGAATCTCTGCGACTGATTTACAGAGAGCCTTATGAAAAGCTCTCCCACACTGCACTTATGCTTAGAAGCGCCTTTTACTGAAGAAATCAAGCACATCTTGCTTCACCACCTTCCTAAGGAGGCAAAGTTTTTAAAACTGAGGTATGAGTGAGGTGGGAGGTGTATTTATAGGCATTTGAGGTTTGGGAAACTTTGCCTCCCCCCCCCTGGTAAGAATATACATCCCATAAGTAACTAGCTTGTGGACTCTCGCCACCTATATGAAAGAAATATATATGTGTGTGTGTGTGTACATATTTATTTATATATGTATATATGTATTTACAGACACATACACATGTCAACACATACATACATATGTAAACATATATATATATATATATATATATATATATATATATATATATGTGCATTGGAGCTCTTTGCAGTTAAGTAGATGAAAACATGTAAAAACATATTTATGCAATATTAATTTTTAATAAAGTGTTTTAAGCACAAACAGGGTGATTATCTCCATGCCTTTGAAAAAGCAGTGGCTAAACGTGCGTCAGGTGTTCGCATTGCTCCCTGTTGTGTTCACTAATAGTTTTGTATAAGTGACCTGCTGTAATTATAATTAAATGGCCCCGGATTGTAGTTTAATTGTGGGATTTTTTCAGTAGATCAAGCACGGGGATACCCAACCTTCTTAAATAATAACATTGGGGTACTGCAACAGTATAGACTGAGCCCCTGTGGCTCCCAGCGAGATAGGGATCTTTTTCAGTCGCAGTACACTATGTAATGGGGATAATCACCCTGTTTGTGCTTATCTAAGATATTCGGGCAATCTGGTTTTCCTATAGCGTATATATGGGATATATTACACACTGGGAGCAGACGTGTATATGTTTTTTTAGTAAATTTTAATGTGTGTTTTTTCACTTTTTATTAGTATTAATTAAAAGTTATGCTTTAATTTTATCTTTGGTCTACCCCTCCCTCTTTAACTATGAGACATGATACACCACCCCTTTATGGTCTTTAAGTGTGCCCAAGTAGGCACAAAAGGTTACCCATTTTGATGATTTTTTTCAACAGGAAATAATGTATTTAAATAGGAACCTTGTCTCATATTCATTACCCCTAAAATGTATAATTAAGCAAATAAATATAGGTAGCAGCAGCAGCGAGATAAGACTTACCCAAATATATCATTAAACAATAGTATGCAGATAAAATCTATTAGCACTATCTATTTATATAGTTATGATGCTCTGGTCGCTAGCAGCACAACCAAATTGCCAGAAAACAATAGGGATACCCTCTGATTGAGATACTAAAATAGAACAGATCACATTATATAGATGTAGACCTTACTCTTATCAGGGTCTGATAAAAAACAAAGACTCACTAACAAAAAGGAGCTTTGCAGCATATGTAAAAAAATAGTAATGCCTTGGACAGCACATTCAAGCTAGAAATCCCAAGTGAAAGTATAACTAGGATACTGCACAACTTGTTTAAGACAGCTGCCTAAAACTATATATGAAATATGCTTTAAACCAAGATAATAGATATAAAAGGGCTAAACCCAATGGCTAAGGTAAAACTGCTAAAGTGAATATAGGGTTTAGGTATATTCCGCATCTTCCCATAGATATTCAATGCAATCTTCCTAGCTAGTGATAGCAGTCAACTCTACCTGAAAAGTTACTCACTAAAGTATAAATTAATAACCAACAACATCATGACTCTAAAATAATAATAACTGAGAGAGAGGAGGCAGAAATAAGTGCAGATGATGTGGTTAATTACAGTGAGCAGGAACTGTTACCAAGACAATATCAGACCTGAGGGTTATTGTGTAGTAAGTTTTCCACTATCCACATAATGTCAAACAATATTGTAAAGCAGAATTCAAACACTCGATATGTCAGGAGATTTTTACCCCATCTTATTCAATCCTCCAAGGATAATGTAAAAAAAAAATAAGTCCTTCAGCCTACTCCCACCCTCGTATCCGATCTGCCTAAGAAGGAATAGAAAAATACCAGATGTCCCACCTGTCACAGCTGTCAATAATAGAATAGGTTGATAGAAAATTACCAAATCAAACACCTCTTCATGGCCCGTATACAATCCATATCCAAGTGTCTGAGTAGGGAATAAGCTCAATCCCCTGCATAGCCCCCACTTGCCCTAAGCCTTGGTCGGGTACAATAATGAATGTGGTATCTCCACGGTGCAAGGGTTTAACGCTTTCTCCCTCCACAGGTAGTGGTACATCTAACAGGGGAGTGGTAGTTGTATTGCTATCTTACGGCTAGATTACGAGTTTTGCGTTATGGTGAAAAAACAGCGTTATGGCTCTTTTTCACTACCGCTGGAATTACGAGTCTTGCAAGTATATCTGTACCGCATACCTTTTTGGCCGTAACGCAACGTAACTACCGCAGCTTTCAAAATGGGACTTCCACAGCGCCGGTATTACGAGTTTGCCTGTCCAGCCAAAAAGTGAGCGGTACAGCCTATACCGTCAAGATCCGTACCGTAACCTGAAAGTCAGTAGTTATGGCTTTTATGTTACAAAGCTGTAGCATAAAACTTATAACTAAAGTGCTAAAAAGTACACTAACACCCATAAACTACCTATAAACCCTATAAGGCCCTCCCGCATCGCAAACACTAAAATAAAATTATTAAAGGTTTTTAGAGAGGAGCGCCAGTTAAGTCAAGGTCTGGTGTGTGTGTGTGTGAGTTATATGTTCACACTAGAGCGAAAAAAACCTTTTAAGGTAGGTGTTTATTTTTAGTGTGTGATGTAGATGCTTATGCGGTGGTAAGACAACTAGGGAACGGATGTGAGATATATAATATATTACAATTTAATACAATTTATTACAGACACAATATATGGCTTATAGACATGGATCCATGGTACATAAAAGTGTATTTAAGACAGTTAAAAATTATAATAGATTAAAAACTGTGGAATATATAGGGTTAAAAATCAAGGGGATTGGACCCTCCAAGGGCAGAGTGTCCCCAAGGTGGTATGTAAGAAAGGTGGACTTGGTTACAATGTACTACCCTCTACTCTCTATGGTGATACAGAGGCTAGTAAAACAATTTGCATAAATTGAACAGTTAAAACAGATTGGTGGAATGGTGTCCACAAAATTAGAGAATATAATCAAAACAATATCCTATGCGGACAGAACTTAACTTTAAATCATATATAAACATATATAAATAAAAACCATATGTGAAGTGATATGCAGTGAAAAAGGTAAAAATAAAAATAAAAATAGAAATAAAAATAAAATAAAAACGATCCAAAAAATGTGATCAAAAATAACTAGTGTGTACACATCTAGTAAAAATGTGGTATCAGAAAAATGTGGTATCAAAAATAATAAATGTGATGTGATCTCAAAATTAGAAAAAACAGTCACATATCATAAAAATGTGTAATAAAAATGTGAATGGATGCACACTTAATCCACAATAATAACTAAATAAGGGGCAGTGAACAATTATTTACAACATAGACAGATGTAGGTGATACATTCAGAAAATAGTATAAAATAGTGATAACGTGGTTATACTCCTAAAATCTATATATCCTGAAAAGAGTCCATATAGAATGTCTCTTGTCCTCCAGTGGGTCCTATTAATCCAATCTGAAGATGGTTCAAATGCCTCAAAACCAAGGCAATAGAAGGCAATAAAAGCAATAAAAAATACCAATAAAATAGGGGCAATGGAAAAGCTGGGAAATCCTCAAAGCCTAGGAATAAAAAAACATAACATAGTATAATACTGTTACAGGTATAGATAAATCAAAAAATATAGCTCACCATATAGTTGTCAACGCGTTTCGGCCCACAGCTTGGGCCTTTCTCAAGACTAGTATATGGTATGGGATAGGTGAGCAGGGTCTTTTATATCAATATATGGCCAATAAGATTTCACTTAGAATTGCGCCAAAAATTACCGCAATGACACCGGAAGTGGTTACACCGGAAGTGTCTAAGTGCTGGCGGATCTGTGTCTAAATTGGTTGGCAAATGTCTTTTTTATATATAAGTGTTTTTTTCTTATGGCCAAAATTTGTCAGCAAGTTGTCTCTTTGTGATCTTACCAAAACGTCTCTAGTGACTTTTAATATCCCAGTGGGTCTGTTCAGTACATACCGGAAATTCAACTGAACCGGATGTTTATTTGTCCTCTGTTCCAAACCGGAAGTCAAATAGTTTGAAACCGGAAGTTTTGGTTTTCCTACTTCCGGTTCCGGATTTTGCACATCAGACCGGAAGTTGGGATGTGTAAAAACGAAAGTCTATATTTTTATATTTTGTTATGTCCTCATTCTGGGATTTGATTATTTTTGGTTGGGCAGCTAAATAGCGACTTTGTATTATAAAATATAATATATATATGTATATTGTGAGATGTCTAATAAAGTAATAACTCAATAGTGATAAAATGTGTATTTAAAACGCTTATTTGTCTATCATAAAGTGGTTATTTCTATGATATGTGGATTAATATTAGAGTGAGTAAATCGCTCTCATGCTTGGGTGGTTTTTGTAAATTATATTTAAAAATTGTGTACTGTTGGATGTCAGTGATTATTCCTTAAGTTCTATTAACACTTTTATAACTCTTTCTTGGAATTTGGGGAAATGGATTGGACATGTTAAATATAGAAAGTCTGAAGACCTGATAGTTTGGGGGGAGTGTCAAATGTAAGATATTAAATGACTAAATTAGTCAGTACTAGGGAATAGTCAATATTGCAGAAGTGTGTGAGAGGGAGTTCCATCATTCAGGCTGTACATTCCTGGATTGTTTAGGAGAAGTTAAATCATATCCTTGTATGATGTGTATCTTATAGTGAGTTATATGCAGTAATGAGTAGGTTGATGGCACTGTTTCTTGGGTTACATTTGTCCTCAGTTGCACCTACATTATGCACTTAACATAATGTCTAGGTGGAGTGTCCTGACCATCATAGTGTCTTCACCTGGTGGCCTTGAAGTTGAAGGAGTTGTGAATAACAGTTATTTCAGGGTCAGTAGGTGAGAAAGATCCTCCTTATTGTTTAAACCTCTTGGGAACAAGCAATCTAACTCGAAGATCCATCTTGACTCTGATATCAGGAGTTGTTTCTCATAGTCTCCTCCTCTCCAGTTGGGTTTCACTTTTTGGATTCCATAGAAACTGAGATCTTTCATGTTGCCTTTATGTTGAAGAGCAAAGTGCCTATATAGTGCCGTTTCTGTGCTGCCGTGTTCGATTTGTAGTAGATGTTCCCGAATTCTGTCTTTAAGGCATCTCGAAGTCTGGCCAACATACTGGAGACCGCAGCTGCACTGCACTATGTAGATAACTCCTTTGTTGCTGCATCTGATCAGATCTCTGATAGTGTGTTTCTTGGTTGAATAGTGGGAGTGGAAGTGTTTTATCTTCAGGCCTCTCTTGCACGCCTTGCAACTGGGGCATGGAAAAAAACCTTGTATGTGTTTGCCTGATACATCTCTTTCTTCTGTTGTTCCTAGACGAGGAATACTTGGGGCCAATATGGTCTTTAAGTTGTTGGATTTCTTATAGATGAATCTGGGTTTATCCATGAGAGTTTCTCCTATTATGTCATCGTTCTTGAGTATGTGCCAATGGTTCTTTATAATTCTTTCTATGGTTCTCCTGTTCTCACTATACTGAGTGATGAAAGCAACATCTATTGAATTAGAGTTGTTTTCAATCTTATTCTCCTTGATCTTGTATTGGAGTAGTTCTTGGCGATCTCGTCTCCTCACTTCTTCTATGTCTTTATTTAGTTTTTCTTCTCCATATCCTCTTTCCAAGAATCTCGACTTTAGTTCTTCTGCTTGTATTTCCCATAGGTTTGGGTCAGAACAGTTCTTTTTTAATCTCAGTAGCTGTCCTTTTGGTATGTTCTCCTTCCAACTTGCGTGGTGGCAACTTTCACTGTGGATGTAATTGTTACAATCCACAGGTTTAAAGTATGTGGAGGTTTTCAGTTTCCCATCTTCTACTGTTATTTTTAAATCAAGAAAGGTAATCCCAGTGCTGCTGATCTCATGGGTAAATCTTAGGTTGCAGTTGTTGTCATTCATGACACTGATGGTGTGTTCCAGGTCTTCCCTGGGGCCCTTCCATATCATAAGTATATCGTCTATGTACCTATGATAGGATACCAGGTCCGCGCCGGCTGGGCAGGACTCCCAAAAGATGTTCTCCCATCTGCCCATATATAGGTTCGCGTAGCTCGGCGCGAACCTGGTCCCCATAGCTGTACCGCACAGCTGTCTGTAAAACTTTCCATCGTGATTGAAATAGTTATGTGTCAATATATAGCTTATTCCCTCCAAGATGAATTTCTTCTGAGGTTCTGGTACTGTGTCGTCTTTCCTTAGAAAGTATTCTACTGCCTCCCGACCTCCTTCGTGCGGTATACTAGTGTACAGGGAGGTGACGTCACAGGTTACTAGTAGATAGTCTTCCATCCATTCTATGTTCTCCAAGATGTTTAATACTTGTGTGGAATCTCTTATATAAGATGGTAATTGTGACACATATTTCTGTAAATTCCTGTCTAGATACTCGGACAGATTGCTGGATAGGGACCCAATCCCTGATATTATTGGTCGTCCCGGGGGGTTGATGAGTGTCTTATGTATTTTAGGGAGGTAATAGAAGACGGGGGTTATAGGGTGCTTGATGTTAATATACCTATATTCCTTGGTGTTAAGAATTCCGTTGTCATGTGTGTCCCCTAATAAGCCTTCTAGTTCCTCCTTGTATCCTCCTACAGGGTTACTTCTCAGGACCTCATATGTCTCCTTATCCGATAGGATTCTTTTGCATTCATTACTGTAGTCCTCTTTATTCAGGACCACGATTCCGCCACCTTTGTCTGCGGGTTTGATCACCAAGTTCTTGTTCTTCTCTAATGACCTTATCGTTTGCATTTGACTCTTCATAAGGTTATGTCGGTGTTTGTTCAATTGGTTTTGACTGATGTTCTTTAGATCACTGCATACTACGGTGTCAAAGGCTTCTATAGCGCTGCCCTTGCTCTGAATAGGGTAAAAAGATGACCTGGGTCTAAGGTCAGAGTGTTGATATGGGTCTGGGACAGACTGAGTGTTGGATCCTATGTCCAGTGGTCTACTGTTGTATTCAATGGGAGATTTCATGAAATGTCGTTTTAATGTCAGTTTCCTTACGAACTGTTTCACATTGACAAATGTGTCAAATTTGTTGAGACTTTTTGAGGGGGCGAAGGAGAGTCCATAACTTAAAATCGAATTTTCTTTATCTGTTAGAGCAATGGTACTTAGATTGAAGATTCCTTTAGTAATATCCTTCTTCTCCGGGCTTTCATGCTCCGGTTTTTTCTGGTTGGCAGTTACTCGCCTACCGCCCCTCTTTCCTCTGTGACTTTTCTTTTTTCCATAGGATGTTGGAAGTCGTCTGCATTTGGATTTTTTCTTTTTGTAGATGTCCTTTCTAATTCTTTTGTTGTGGTCTGGTGTTCCTCTAAAAAATGATGTCCTGAAGTGGAGTTTGTTAGAGTTGTGCTTTGTTTCCCATTCTTTACCATATTGTTTGGTGTTCCAATCATGGGTCTGGTATCCTGTTGTGTAGTCATTTGATTTTGTGTGTCCATAGATCTCGGTTGATTACCATTGGGTGTGTTCCTGTGACCCTGGTATTCTCTATTGTAGTTGTAGTGGTTGGAGTACTGGTTAGGATTGTGCTGATATTGCTGATGATTAAATCTGTTAGGTGTATATGGTGTTCCGTCAGACCTGGTATTGAAATATCTTCTTTCATTATGTCTGAAGTGGTTACTCCCATATCTGGGTCTGTCATTGTTCCTCCATCTTGGGTATTGATCATATCCATATGCGAAACTCTCCTCTGGGTTCCAGCGTGGGGAATAAGCGCTTTCCCTTTGGTGGTGTGGTCTGTGGGAAAAGTGGTTGTTCAAATCCCTATTCATATGAAGATCATCATTGTAGTAATTTCTTTTGTGCATTGGCCCCCCAAGATGTCGCTGGTAGCCCCACTGGTTTCTGGGATTGGCCATATTTCGTTGTCCTTCCCTTTCCCACCTTGATTGATTCTGATGTTGTCTGTATTCAAATTGGTGGTATCTCCCTCCCGGGGTGTGGGGTTCTTGTTCATAAGCTTGGTCGCCTCTGTACTGGAATCTTGGTTTGGGTCTATTTCTTTTAAGGGTGACTTGTGTCCATTCCTCCTCAGGGGGTGGTCTTCCCTCCAGGTCGTTTAGGCGTGAGGCTTCTGTCTCTGTATCTTCAGTGACATGGCCTACATCACTATTCTTAATGAGATTCAGTTCTCTGTTTAATTTCTTGCTTTTCTTATTAATGATGTCTTCTCTAATCTTGGACACCCTCCTTTCCAGACTTTCTTTTTTCTCAGCAATTTCTTTGGTGTCTATTGGATGGCCCTCTGGTCCAATCAGGTCATCTTCGTTGGTCTTGATCTCGATGTCAACTTGCTTGAGAATGGACTCTCTGTGTTCAATGATTGCTTCCATAAGTGACCTTGATGCTGTTATGAGTATATTACACCATTGTGTGGTGAAATCCTGGTTTTCCGATTGAAATGCACACTCTTTTTTGATAATTAGCCCCTTCGGGATAATATTCAACTCCAGACATTTTCTTAGAAAACTAATTTCCGCCTTGTATTTAACTTCTTGTATTAATAGTCTTTCTAAATTCTTAAATACGGAATTGAAATCTATTGGACCCATTCCAGACCTCTCAGTGGATATGGATGTTCCATTAATCTCTAAGGTTATGTCTTGTCTGATTGATTTTGTGAACTCCATCTCTGTTTGTAATGTGTTGGGAGTACAGAATTCTAATGGTAGAAACACACTTACTTAAAGCAGCTAATGAGAAATGGGGACTGTTAGAATCTCAGATATGTGTTGTACTCACAGCGCTTAAAGGACCTATAGCTCCTATCTAAAGTGGGCCCCCACTGCCCACTGAGGGAATACTATTGTGAAAGGTTTTTAGAGAGGAGCGCCAGTTAAGTCAAGGTCTGGTGTGTGTGTGTGTGAGTTATATGTTCACACTAGAGCGAAAAAAACCTTTTAAGGTAGGTGTTTATTTTTAGTGTGTGATGTAGATGCTTATGCGGTGGTAAGACAACTAGGGAACGGATGTGAGATATATAATATATTACAATTTAATACAATTTATTACAGACACAATATATGACTTATATACATGGATCCATGGTACATAAAAGTGTATTTAAGACAGTTAAAAATTATAATAGATTAAAAACTGTGGAATATATAGGGTTAAAAATCAAGGGGATTGGACCCTCCAAGGGCAGAGTGTCCCCAAGGTGGTATGTAAGAAAGGTGGACTTGGTTACAATGTACTACCCTCTACTCTCTATGGTGATACAGAGGCTAGTAAAACAATTTGCATAAATTGAACAGTTAAAACAGATTGGTGGAATGGTGTCCACAAAATTAGAGAATATAATCAAAACAATATCCTATGCGGACAGAACTTAACTTTAAATCATATATAAACATATATAAATAAAAACCATATGTGAAGTGATATGCAGTGAAAAAGGTAAAAATAAAAATAAAAATAGAAATAAAAATAAAATAAAAACGATCCAAAAAATGTGATCAAAAATAACTAGTGTGTACACATCTAGTAAAAATGTGGTATCAGAAAAATGTGGTATCAAAAATAATAAATGTGATGTGATCTCAAAATTAGAAAAAACAGTCACATATCATAAAAATGTGTAATAAAAATACCTTAAAAATAAACACCTACCTTAAAAGGTTTTTTTCGCTCTAGTGTGAACATATAACTCACACACACACACACCAGACCTTGACTTAACTGGCGCTCCTCTCTAAAAACCTTTCACAATAGTATTCCCTCAGTGGGCAGTGGGGGCCCACTTTAGATAGGAGCTATAGGTCCTTTAAGCGCTGTGAGTACAACACATATCTGAGATTCTAACAGTCCCCATTTCTCATTAGCTGCTTTAAGTAAGTGTGTTTCTACCATTAGAATTCTGTACTCCCAACACATTACAAACAGAGATGGAGTTCACGAAATCAATCAGACAAGACATAACCTTAGAGATTAATGGAACATCCATATCCACTGAGAGGTCTGGAATGGGTCCAATAGATTTCAATTCCGTATTTAAGAATTTAGAAAGACTATTAATACAAGAAGTTAAATACAAGGCGGAAATTAGTTTTCTAAGAAAATGTCTGGAGTTGAATATTATCCCGAAGGGGCTAATTATCAAAAAAGAGTGTGCATTTCAATCGGAAAACCAGGATTTCACCACACAATGGTGTAATATACTCATAACAGCATCAAGGTCACTTATGGAAGCAATCATTGAACACAGAGAGTCCATTCTCAAGCAAGTTGACATCGAGATCAAGACCAACGAAGATGACCTGATTGGACCAGAGGGCCATCCAATAGACACCAAAGAAATTGCTGAGAAAAAAGAAAGTCTGGAAAGGAGGGTGTCCAAGATTAGAGAAGACATCATTAATAAGAAAAGCAAGAAATTAAACAGAGAACTGAATCTCATTAAGAATAGTGATGTAGGCCATGTCACTGAAGATACAGAGACAGAAGCCTCACGCCTAAACGACCTGGAGGGAAGACCACCCCCTGAGGAGGAATGGACACAAGTCACCCTTAAAAGAAATAGACCCAAACCAAGATTCCAGTACAGAGGCGACCAAGCTTATGAACAAGAACCCCACACCCCGGGAGGGAGATACCACCAATTTGAATACAGACAACATCAGAATCAATCAAGGTGGGAAAGGGAAGGACAACGAAATATGGCTAATCCCAGAAACCAGTGGGGATACCAGCGACATCTTGGGGGGCCAATGCACAAAAGAAATTACTACAATGATGATCTTCATATGAATAGGGATTTGAACAACCACTTTTCCCACAGACCACACCACCAAAGGGAAAGCGCTTATTCCCCACGCTTTTCTATAAGAAATCCAACAACTTAAAGACCATATTGGCCCCAAGTATTCCTCGTCTAGGAACAACAGAAGAAAGAGATGTATCAGGCAAACACATACAAGGTTTTTTTCCATGCCCCAGTTGCAAGGCGTGCAAGAGAGGCCTGAAGATAAAACACTTCCACTCCCACTATTCAACCAAGAAACACACTATCAGAGATCTGATCAGATGTAGCAACAAAGGAGTTATCTACATAGTGCAGTGCAGCTGCGGTCTCCAGTATGTTGGCCAGACTTCGAGATGCCTTAAAGACAGAATTCGGGAACATCTACTACAAATCGAACACGGCAGCACAGAAACGGCACTATATAGGCACTTTGCTCTTCAACATAAAGGCAACATGAAAGATCTCAGTTTCTATGGAATCCAAAAAGTGAAACCCAACTGGAGAGGAGGAGACTATGAGAAACAACTCCTGATATCAGAGTCAAGATGGATCTTCGAGTTAGATTGCTTGTTCCCAAGAGGTTTAAACAATAAGGAGGATCTTTCTCACCTACTGACCCTGAAATAACTGTTATTCACAACTCCTTCAACTTCAAGGCCACCAGGTGAAGACA
Source organism: Bombina bombina (assembly GCF_027579735.1). Classification (NCBI taxonomy): domain Eukaryota; kingdom Metazoa; phylum Chordata; class Amphibia; order Anura; family Bombinatoridae; genus Bombina; species Bombina bombina. The sequence goes on along the minus strand of NC_069503.1, from coordinate 1,027,187,422 downwards.
CTATGATGGTCAGGACACTCCACCTAGACATTATGTTAAGTGCATAATGTAGGTGCAACTGAGGACAAATGTAACCCAAGAAACAGTGCCATCAACCTACTCATTACTGCATATAACTCACTATAAGATATACATCATACAAGGATATGATTTAACTTCTCCTAAACAATCCAGGAATGTACAGCCTGAATGATGGAACTCCCTCTCACACACTTCTGCAATATTGACTATTCCCTAGTACTGACTAATTTAGTCATTTAATATCTTACATTTGACACTCCCCCCAAACTATCAGGTCTTCAGACTTTCTATATTTAACATGTCCAATCCATTTCCCCAAAGTCCAAGAAAGAGTTATAAAAGTGTTAATAGAACTTAAGGAATAATCACTGACATCCAACAGTACACAATTTTTAAATATAATTTACACAAACCACCCAAGCATGAGAGTGATTTACTCACTCTAATATTAATCCACATATCATAGAAATAACCACTTTATGATAGACAAATAAGCGTTTTTAAATACACATTTTATCACTATTGAGTTATTACTTTATTAGACATCTCACAATATACATATATATATTATATTTTATAATACAAAGTCTCTATTTAGCTGCCCAACCAAAAATAATCAAATCCCAGAATGAGGACATAACAAAATATAAAAATATAGACTTTCGTTTTTACACATCCCAACTTCCGGTCTGATGTGCAAAATCCGGAACCGGAAGTAGGAAAACCAAAACTTCCGGTTTCAAACTATTTGACTTCCGGTTTGGAACAGAGGACAAATAAACATCCGGTTCAGTTGAATTTCCGGTATGTACTGAACAGACCCACTGGGATATTAAAAGTCACTAGAGACGTTTTGGTAAGATCACAAAGAGACAACTTGCTGACAAATTTTGGCCATAAGAAAAAAACACTTATATATAAAAAAGACATTTGCCAACCAATTTAGACACAGATCCGCCAGCACTTAGACACTTCCGGTGTAACCACTTCCGGTGTCATTGCGGTAATTTTTGGCGCAATTCTAAGTGAAATCTTATTGGCCATATATTGATATAAAAGACCCTGCTCACCTATCCCATACCATATACTAGTCTTGAGAAAGGCCCAAGCTGTGGGCCGAAACGCGTTGACAACTATATGGTGAGCTATATTTTTTGATTTATCTATACCTGTAACAGTATTATACTATGTTATGTTTTTTTATTCCTAGGCTTTGAGGATTTCCCAGCTTTTCCATTGCCCCTATTTTATTGGTATTTTTTATTGCTTTTATTGCCTTCTATTGCCTTGGTTTTGAGGCATTTGAACCATCTTCAGATTGGATTAATAGGACCCACTGGAGGACAAGAGACATTCTATATGGACTCTTTTCAGGATATATAGATTTTAGGAGTATAACCACGTTATCACTATTTTATACTATTTTCTGAATGTATCACCTACATCTGTCTATGTTGTAAATAATTGTTCACTGCCCCTTATTTAGTTATTATTGTGGATTAAGTGTGCATCCATTCACATTTTTATTACACATTTTTATGATATGTGACTGTTTTTTCTAATTTTGAGATCACATCACATTTATTATTTTTGATACCACATTTTTCTGATACCACATTTTTACTAGATGTGTACACACTAGTTATTTTTGATCACATTTTTTGGATCGTTTTTATTTTATTTTTATTTCTATTTTTATTTTTATTTTTACCTTTTTCACTGCATATCACTTCACATATGGTTTTTATTTATATATGTTTATATATGATTTAAAGTTAAGTTCTGTCCGCATAGGATATTGTTTTGATTATATTCTCTAATTTTGTGGACACCATTCCACCAATCTGTTTTAACTGTTCAATTTATGCAAATTGTTTTACTAGCCTCTGTATCACCATAGAGAGTAGAGGGTAGTACATTGTAACCAAGTCCACCTTTCTTACATACCACCTTGGGGACACTCTGCCCTTGGAGGGTCCAATCCCCTTGATTTTTAACCCTATATATTCCACAGTTTTTAATCTATTATAATTTTTAACTGTCTTAAATACACTTTTATGTACCATGGATCCATGTCTATAAGTCATATATTGTGTCTGTAATAAATTGTATTAAATTGTAATATATTATATATCTCACATCCGTTCCCTAGTTGTCTTTCCACCGCATAAGCATCTACATCACACACTAAAAATAAACACCTACCTTAAAAGGTTTTTTTCGCTCTAGTGTGAACATATAACTCACACACACACACACCAGACCTTGACTTAACTGGCGCTCCTCTCTAAAAACCTTTCACAATAGTATTCCCTCAGTGGGCAGTGGGGGCCCACTTTAGATAGGAGCTATAGGTCCTTTAAGCGCTGTGAGTACAACACATATCTGAAATAAAATTATTAAACCCTAATCTGCCGCTCCGCCACCATAATAAATATATTAACCCCTAAACCGCCGCACTCCGGCATCGCAAACACTAGTATGTACTAATCTGCTAGTATGTACTAATCTGCTGTCCCTAACATCGCCGCAACCTACATTACTGTTATTAACCCCTAATCTGCTGCCCCCAAAATCGCCGCCACTATACTAAAGTTATTAACCCCTAAACCTAACCCTACGTCTAACCCTAACCCTAACACCCACTAACTTTAACATAATTTAAATTATTCCAAATAAAAATTACAATTACTACCTAAATAATTCCTATTTAGCAAAAAGGTTTAGTTAGGAAATAATTATTAACTATTTACTAGCTACCTAGTTAAAATAAATACAAATTTACCTGTAAAATAAAACTTAACCTGTCTTACACTAACACCTAACCTTACACTACAATTAAATAAATTACATTAATTAAATACAATTAACTAAATTACAAATATTTACTAACTATTTACTAACTAGTCTACCTAGTTAAATTAAATACAAACTTACCTGTGAAATAAAACCAAGCTAGCTACAATGTAACTATTAGTTATATTGTAGCTAGCTTAGGTTTTATTTTACAGGTAAGTATTTAGTTTTAAATAAGAATTATTTAGGTAGTAATTGTAATTTTTATTTGGAATAAAAAGAAAAGAAAAGCTAGGATTTACCATCACTACAAATCAAGGGGAGTTTTATTGATCAAACTTTTTCAAAAGGGTTCTAAACTCATCTTTCCTGTGCCATTGCACAGCGCTAAATTCAACGGCTCTGGCCGCCCATGGCAGAACGATCTCCTTCAATGAGGTGACATTTTCATGCCTGCATGGCTATTGGTTCAGAGGTGCAAGCTGCACCTCATTGGTAGAAGATTGCTGTGTCGCTGAATTTAGCGCTGTGCAATGACACAGAAAGGGTGAGTTTATCACCCTTTTGTATACGTTTGATCAATGAAACTCCACTTGATTCTTAGGGATAGTAAATCCTAGCATTTGTTAGATGCTTGGATTTACCATCACTTTAAATTTAAACACTATTTTAAGTCATAGCAAAAATGTAGCAGCAAACTCCAAAAGAGAAAAAAGCATACTGTACCAAAAAAATAATTTACATCTACTGTCTTAAAACAAGTAAAATTACATAGTTAACTATATTAAAATGTACATACGACAAGCAGACAGCGCTACGAATACAGATCCAATAATGTATTTATATGTTTAAAAATACAAAAAAATATATAAAGTGAGAGATAAAATGCTGTGCATAGGCAACCATAATATTGGCAAAGCAAAAATAATATTAATTTCCCAGCAAAAACTAAAAGCAAAATTATTTGCCCGGTTAAAAGACTCTCCAAATCTATACAAACTGCTGATTAATGTGTGGCCCAAGCAAACAGAAAAAAAACGTGTTTCAAGGACACACCTCTTATTTCTGTAAGTGAGCCACACAAATTATATTTACTTTTTTATAGCAGACATGGAGGCTTCAGAATACACCATTATTGTACATGGCATGTGAGAATGCTGCAACAACAATGGTAAAAAAAAAATGTATATTTCTGTTAAGATTTTAGTAAATATCATTGAAAATAGACAAGCGACAACTTATGCTACTGTGATCACCTTACTAAACTGTTTTAAAGGATATATATTTTGGCTGTGCCACAAAAGAAGTATGTCTATACTTAGGAAAATGGGAGGTTGACATTGTATTTAATATCATATCTCAATATGAGGATACAATGAAATTATGGATATGCTACATTAGTGACGTGTTGGTGATGTGGAATGGAACAGAAATGGAATTGGATGCATTCATGGCTCTACTAAATCATAATGAACTAAATTTAAGGTTTACATATACATTTAGCAAAGCTTCAATTCCATTTTTAGGTCTTCAAATCTCAGTAAAAGAAGGGATCATTCAGACTGAAATATATAGAAAAGAAACTTCTGCTAATACTATTCTAAAAGCAGATAGTCATCATATAAGTTCGGTAATAAAGGGCATTCCATATGGCCAATACTTACGGTGTAAGCAAAATTGTTTCACTGTGGATACTTTTAAAACCCATGCAAAAGATCTAAAGGAAAGACTAACAAAAAGAGGCTATTCCAATAAGAGTTTGAAACTAAGTTACCAGAGAGCACATTAGAATCAAAGAGAGATGGTACCTTTTTTATAACCTACAAAAAACCTACAAAAAAAATCAGAAAGACAATAAAGATAATATAGTTTGATTCATATCTAGTTTTAATAAAAAATGTCAGGACTGGGGGGATGGGTCTAATGTGTGGACCCTATAATTAGGGACATAGTAGAAGTACCAGTAATTAATTCCCAGAAGATCTCCAAATTTAGCCGATAAGTTGGTGCATAGTCATTACAAAAAGACTAATGAAAACAGTATTTGGCTTAGCAATTTCCAACAAAAAGATGGACATTTCCCATGTGGAAGATGTAGTATATGCAAAAATCTGCAAAAAGGAGACACAGTGATTGATGTTCATAATAACAAACATAAAGTTTTTTGCCACCATAAAATGAAATCAGTGTCAGATTTAAATAAAAAATTGTAATAAAATGAAGATCCTCACCAATACCACCATCCATATCTGGTATGTGACTTTATGAACCAAGAATTACCTGGTATTTCAGAGGTTAGACTGACCTTGCTAGGTGAGATCAGACTGATATAATTCAGAAAATGTCTTCTCTGTGAAAAGCACAATTGGGCTAAAATAAGCTACTCACAGCTGGTAACCGGGCCACAGAACATCATGCCTGATGAAACGCGTTGCATTACTCAAGGGTAGCCCTAATTTGCCCCCTAATACCTACTGCCTTTGTTTTTAATTAAAATGCTTTTTTAACCTTAGCAGATTGGTCAAGCCATTTCTATACAGCTATCTTAGAGGTTAAGTTAAAAAAAAAAATACATTGATGTTTTGAAACACAAGTGTAAAAATGTTGGCATCAACAAGTGCATTAGATTTTCAGACTAGATAATCCAACATTCATAAGTATTAATATGTATATGTGCCTGAACCATCTCAATGACAATAATAAGGATTATGAATATCCTTTTAATAGAATTAGAGACACAATTCTGAAAGGTTAAAGGGATAGTAAACCCATTTTTTTTTATTCATGATTCAGAAAGAGCATGCACTTTTCTAATTTACTCCTATTATCAATTTTTCTTTGTTCTCTTGCTATCTTTATTTAGAAAGCAAGAATGTAAGTTTAGAAGCCGGACCCTTTGTGGTTCAGAACCTGGGTTGCACTTGCTGATTGGTGGCTAACAGTTAGCCACCAATCAGCAAGTGCAACCCAGGTGCTGAGCCTAAAATGGGCCGGCTCCTTAGCTTAGATTAATGCATTTTCAAATAAAGATAGCAAGAGAACTAAGAAAAATTGATAATAGGAGTACATTAGATAGTTGCTTAAAACTGCATGCTCTGTCTAAATCATAAAAAAATTAGGTTTACTATCCCTTTAAGGTAAAACGTGGGGCTTGAGGAATAGAATATCATTTTATTTGTAGGTAGCTAAAGTTATTCATCCAGTTAACCCCATGTATGGTAATCTAATTTGCAACCTTGTTATGGGCTGGTGCGAGGCTGACCATTTCTTGGTGATAGAAACCCTTAGTAAGGCAGTATCATCATCTAGAAATGATTCATAGATGACTTGAAGTGTTTGTGGAAAGATGATGAACATACTGTTTTCAATTTAAGTTTTGTGAAAATGCATAATTACCTTGGTCTGAAATTCAAAATTTAGACTAATTCCTAGAATTTTTTTTTTTTTTTGCATGTGATTGGTGTGATAGGACAATCCAGGGGTATGTGAGTCATCTACTGGAAACCCATAGAAGTTAACACCTTATTATATGCACTAGTAGTCAGCTAGTCATCTTGGGTGGCAACGATTTAAGTAAAAATTGTGGATTAAAGAGGTATAAGGTCAGTGAGTTTGTAAAGTTGCCAGACCCTTCTGTTTTTGTAATAGTGGTGAACAATATATTATTATTATTATTATTATTTATGTTATTTATAAAGAGCCATCACAGTACACAGCACTATACAAAAGTTCAATAGATTCCTGGTGTATAGTATACTACAATTCATAAAGTAAATAAAGGGTAAGTTACATTTGTGAGGGCACATCACAAAACACTACAAAACTTAAATTAACAAACTAAAATAAAAGGAGAGCAGTACAAAGTAGCAAAACAGTCAGATAACAGATCAGTGTGAATTAGAAAGAAAAAAAATAATCTGAATATTTTTAACCTATGTTGTTTTTATTAGTGCTTGTACACAAACACTATGACTTTGGTCACATTTGGCTGATTTTTCTCATCAGGTTTTCAGCCACCGAGTTTTTGAGTTTAAAGGGATACTGAACCCATATTTTTTCTTTCGTGATTCACATAGAGCAGGCAATTTTAAGCAACTTTCTAATTTACTCATATTATCAATTTTTCTTCATTCCCTTGCTATCTTTATTTGAAAAAGAAGGCACCTAAGCTAAGGAGCCAGACAATTTTTGGTTCAGACCTCTGGACAGCACTTGTTTATTGGTGGGTGAATTTATCCACCAATCAGCAAGAACAACCCAGGTTGTTCACCAAAAATGGGCCGGCATCTAAACTTACATTCTTGCTTTTCAAATAAAGATACCAAGAGATTGAAGAACATTTGATAAAAGGAATGTTAGAAAGTTGCTTAAAATTGCATGTTCTATCTGTATCATGAAAGAAAAAATCTGGGTTCAGTGTACCTTTAAGCTGAGCACTGTCAACTATTTTGGAGTGTTTCTTGGATCCAAAATGTTATCAGCTCTCTGAAAGAAGTCAATATTTGTTTTACATGGAACCATAATTTTCTCTATACTTTTCATGACTTTTTAAGGAGCATTTTTTATTTATCAAATTCAACACCTACATGTTTTGTGCATTACAAAGTAAGATCCTTTTTGACATGGTTTGAGTGGTAAATTTCAATATCTCCAGAAGAGGGCAGTGTTTCATTATGTTTTTAATTAAAATATTCTCTTTCCAAGTAAGCCGATCAAAACAGAATGATTGGTTTGGTCTCAATATTTGATATTCCAAAATAATGGTATAAGTTCCAAAATTATGAATTACTTTGAAAAATCATGTTAAAGGGACAGTCTCTTTGAAAATTGTTATTGTTAAAAAAAAATAGATAATACCTTTATTACCCATTCCCAAATTTTGCAGAACCAACACTGTTATATTAATACACTTTTTACCTCCGGCCCCTTATCTCAGTGCTTTTTACAATCTTGCATTTTAACCAGTGCTCGTTCTTGCATAACTATTATAATTCTCCACAGGAGTGAGGACAATGTTATCTATATGGCACACATGGACTAACACTGTCTAGCTATTGTGCAAGATTTAAAAATAACTGAGATAAGGGTTCGGCCTGCTGGGCTTAGAAACAGGCACCATTATTATAAAGTATAATAATAAACCAATGCTGGTTATGCAAAGCTGGAGAATGGAAAGTAAAGGCGTTATCTTTTTAAATAATGAAAAAAAATCAAGTAGACTTCCCCTTTAAGCTATTTATTTATCTATGTACTTAAAGGGACCTACTAGCACATAAATATACTACTCAAGTACTCAGTATTATTATTATTATTATTATTATTATTATTATTAAAATCCCTATTTTTCCCATGGGCTGTTTTCTGTTAGAGCCTATCAAACTTTTTTTTTTCAGGGGCGTGAGACGAGGTAAATTCCAAACCATGAAAAGACCTTTTTTGCTATATTTTGTGATAGTTTAAAATGTCTTCTCACTGCAAAAGCAGTTTTTTTTCACAATTTTTGGATCCATCCAATTTAGCAACATTACTGTCTTAAAAAAACCTATATTGGCCTATTTTGCATATCTGTTTATATATATACTAGTCCTAAAGCCTGTGTACACGGGCCAATTTTTTTTAAGTACCGCGGTTCCAACCCTTGCTCCCTCTCTCTCCCCCTCTCTTTTGAGCTCTCTCTCTCCCCCCTCTTTTGCGCTCTCTCTCCCCCTCTTTTGCTCTCTCTCTCCCCCTCTTGTGCTCTCTCTCTCCCCCTCTTTTGCTCTCTCCCCCCTCTTTTGCTCTCTCTCTCTCTTGCCCTCTTTTGCTCTCTCCCCCTCTTTTGCTCTCTCCCCTATTTTGCTCTCTCTCCCCTTTTTTGCTCACTCTCCCCCCTCTTTTGCTCTCTCCCCCTCTCTTTTGATCTCTCTCCCCCTCTCTTTTGCTCTCTCTCCCCCCTCTATTTTGCTCTCTCTCCCCCTCTCTTTTGCTCTCTCTCTCCCCCTCTCTTTTGCTCTCTCCCCCCTCTTTTGCTCTCTCCCCCCTCTTTTGCTCTCTCTTTCCTATCTTTTGCTCTCTCTCTCTCCACCCTCTCTTTTGCTCTCTCTCTCCCCCCCTTTTACTCTCTCTCTCCCCCTCTTTTGCGCTCTCTCTCCCTCTGCTCTTTTGCTCTCCCTCTCCTCTTTTGTTCTCTCTCTCCTCTTTTGCTCTCTCTCCCCTCTCTTTCTCTCTCTCTCTTTCCCCCTCTCTTTTGCTCGCTTTCTCTCTTTCCTCCCTCTCTTTTGCTCTTTCCCTCCTCTCTTTTGGTCTCTCCCCCCTCCCCTCCTCTCTCCCCTCTGTTTTGCTCTCCACTCTGTTTTTCTCTCTCACTTGACCATGCCGCTGCCACTACGGCTGCTGCCGTCGACCACGCCCCTTTGTGCAAGCTCCCACCCGACCACGCCCCTTCATCACATCCGCCGACCATGCCCCCATCACGGCTTGCCTGGCCACGCCCCCATCACGGCACACCCGGTCACGCCCCCACCAGGCAGCTTCCGCAGTGCGCACTCCTCTGCTGCTCAAGGCCAGGTATGTTTGTCCTCGTGCAGTCTCTACTGCGCATGACTGCATCTGACAAACATACCTGGCCTTTTATTATATAGGATATACTTTTTTGCACATTTTTGTTTTAAGGTTGATTTCAAATAACATTAAAAGAACACTAAAGACAAAATTAAACTTTCATAATTGAAATGGATCACACAATTTTAAACAGCTTTTCAATTCCCTTATATTATCTATATGTGCTGTGTCTTTTTATATGGACACATTTTGAGGCACCAGTTCCTACTGAGCATGTGCAAGATTCACAGGCTATACGTATATGCATTTTGTGATTAACTGATGGCTGTCACATGATGCATTAGGAAGGAAAATTTATCTAAGTTTAACATTTGTCAAAATAAAATCTACTACTTATTTGAAATTTAAAGTGATTTTGCATTGTCTCTTTATTATGCAATTATGATATTCTACTCTGTTTAGTGGTCATTTAAGAAATGTTTCCATAAGTTACCAATGCCTGTGTTACTATATGCCACACAAAATACATTGCCAGATAAAAATACAACCAATGAGCCAATCAGAATTGCAATATCTGCATATCCTGGAATCACTATCCATAGCCTAACCCATAATGGCATAGGAGAGCATTACTTTGGCTATTTGTTTAACTCTCTTACAGGAGCTAAACACATAATGAAAAAAAAGGAAATTTGTTTAAAAATAAAATATTATTACAAAATAACACATTTTTAAACTAGTGTGCAATTCAGGTAATTAAGAAGCATGTGATACAAACATAGGAATGTAACTATCTCCACACAACATTTGTAGCCAGAGAGCCTTAAAGGGGCAATGTTGTGCAGAAATGAAATGTTCTATTTTGCTAGGGCATTTACTTTTTAAACAGATAGTTATTTTTTTACTATATATTTAACCCCAGCTAAGTAATTAAATTATCAGTCTAAGTCACACATCTAACATTCTGCTCCAGATCAGCTGTCAATTAAGGGTGGCATCCACACACTCTCTTTAATCATTACCTGTATCCTAATGGCCTGGCATGGAAACATAAACAACTTTGACTGTGTTTGGAGCAGCATTTAGAAATTTGATTGTGTCACTATCCAAAGCATTAGTTTGCCATACAAAATTTTCAAACTCAGTTTCACGTTTTTAGCCTTTTTATGCGTATGCCGTTCCAATCCATTAGAAGCGTAGCTATTTAAATGAGTTCAGTCTAAGTTATGAATGCGATAAATGCAAAACATCTGCTTTTCATATGTTTGGAATAGGTAAACAAGCTTATCACTGAGATTTTGCTGAACCACAAAGAAGCAAAATAAATACAGCCAATATGAAAGGAAAACAGGAGACTAATGCATTAAACATAGATGATGCCTGCCTTATGTGTAACTGCAAAGATAGTTTTTATTTCTACTTAAAGGGACTTAAAAGTGCCAAAAGAAAATTCTTCAATGTACCCAAGCACTTTATTATTGTGCTGTTTGCTTGCATATAACTTTGTGCCTAACACCTGCAAAGATAATTTAAAGGGACAGGAAACTTAAAAAATATCTTTGTCCTAATAAAAGCTTTTCTTTATTGTTTTCTTGTTATCTTGTGATCTTGTTCAAAATTCTAAAGTCCTATAAGGGGTTCTATCTGGGTAGGAAGATGGTGCTATGTGTATAGATACCATTTAGCAGCTAGTATTGAATTGTTACTCCTAAGTCTACCTATATATGCTTCTCAATAACTAATATCAAACAAAGTAAATTTGATAAAAGTAGTAAATTAAAAAGCATCTTAAAATTGCATTCTCTATATAAATCATGAAAGATTAATTTTGACACGCATGTCCCTTTAACGAACACCAATTTTTGACGTGTGCAGTTAACAATTTTATAATTATTTTGTGTTATTTTCTTTTAATTAACATTTATTAAAATGGCCAAATACTTTTCTCCAATAATGAACAATTATTCTGATTATAATATTTTATTCATGTGTTTTGTGTGATTTAAAGTTTAAAAAGTCTGAGTTGAACAACTTCTTTAAAGGGACATTGCAGTCAAAATGTATATACATGATGAATTAGATGAGTTATATCTTTGAATAGAAACATATCTACAATATACAAGCATTGGCAAAAATGCTTCTAGTAAAAGTTATCAAAGCATTACTGTTAGCATTTTTCTCTGCACGTGCATGTGAATTATAGCTAGATATTCTCAGTTCAACAGATTTTTAAATACTGCAGCTGCTCAAAGCACATGTGGGGCCTATATAATGTCAGCAATTAACAAATTGAGTAATTACTAGATGGTACAAGCACTTTAGGCTCTCTAAATAAGTGCTATGTTTAAAATGCTGGGGCACAGTGCATATTTAATGGGACATGAAAACCCCCAAAAAATCTTTCATGATTCAGATAGAGAATGCAATTTTAAACAACATTCCAATTTACTTCTATTATCTAATTTGATTCATTCTTTAGACATCCTTTGTTGAAGAAATAGCAATGCACATGAGACATCTTTGTGCAGCAACTAATTAGCCAATCACACGAGCCATCTTTGTGCAGCAACTAATTAGCAGCTACTGAGCATATTTAGATATGATTTTCAACAAAGGATATCAAGAGAATGAAATAAATTAGATAATAGAAGTAAATTGGAAAGTTGTTTAAAATTGCATGCTCTTTCTAAATCATGAAATGCAAAAAATGTGGGTTTCATGTCCCTTTAAATACACTTTTGAATCAGCTATAGTTTTTATTAAAATGATTTTTGGTAATATATTTATAATACAAAAATGTTGCTATTCAAAACTAAAATGAATCCATGTGGATTAAAATTTTGGCTGGAATGTGCCTTTAATTTATTGTTAAACTCATTAAAGGGATATGAAATGCAATTTTTTTATTCAATCATTCCTTAGGTCAATCTAAACATTTCAAATGCTTAAATGCCTTCTGTTTTTTGTTTTCAGTCGTTTTGCCACAATCTTCATTATAAAAATGTATGATTTCCAAACCCACCGTAGGACTAATTTACATAGCCCAATCACAGTGGGCAACCTGGGTTCTATAGCTTACATCATCCCTTGAAAGCACACACAAACCGCTGCGTTCGCAAGTCAATGGTACCTCTCCTGCGCATGCGCAACAGCCTTCTTTTTCCATTGCCAGATGTCATGGATATGGTCTCGAAAGATATAGCAAATTCCTCCAGGGAGCGTAGTCCTTTTGCACAAGAGTGCATCTTTTGCCAACTAATTTAGATAAAAAAGATAGAAGGTAATGTGCATACAATTCACATTATTTGAAATATGTAAATTTTGAGCACTGTGATTGGCCAAAAAGAAATGCACAAGACAAGAAAACTTTATGGATTGGCGTATATGACATCAAGGGTCAAAATAAAATATATATTTTTATAATTAACACTGCTTCATTTGGAAGATTAAGTGAGTATAATTTTCAGAGTGTGAGCTAAACTTTAAAATTATATATTGATAATGTGGTGATTTTTCATTTATTTTTGTTAATCATTTAATTTCACTTCAGCTTTTGAACAGTCCAGTTGAGTGCCTCTGTCATCTGAGTGTACTGTTTTTTGTTGTTGGAAAAAAACCTTTGTGTGCAGAAGCAGTTTTTTACCTACAATGCAGTGCAACTGCACATACTGCATTCTTTTTCACTCTGGGGACAACATATTTATATATATTTATATTTTTTCTATTTTAGGGCTACATTACAAGTGGAGCGCTAATGTTAGCAGGCACAATATTGAAATATTTCGCCCGTGTTAACTTGCATTAGTATTACAAGTTGGACCAGGAGGAACTTGATTATGAGCCTGTCAGGGTGCCAGGAATCAGACTGAGACAAGAAATGCAAAAATAATTACACCTGTATTAATAGCAAAAAAATAATAAAAAGTCCACTAGTCGAATAACAAGTCAGGAATCAAAACCAGAGCTGGTAGTCAGACGAGCCGAGTCAGGATCCAAAGCAAGTAGTCAGACGAGCCGGAATCAGGAACAAGGAGAACAGCAAAGTCAGGAACAAGTCAAGGATCAGGAACCAGGAGGGACGTCAGGCAGCCAGGTAATACACAGGCGCTCTCACAAACAGGTCTGAGACAACGCAAGGGCAAAGCATACTGAACAGAGGCCCTTTAAATAGTAAGTGATGACATCACAATTCTGAGACTGCATCCTGTCTCACACTGATGATGTACACCAGTCTGGCCATAAAAGGAAGTGCAGGAATTGAGCAGCATCACACAGTATGCATCAGAGTCAGCAAGAGAGGTGAGCAAACTTGCTGCCTGCAGCACATGGCAAACAAAACAGGAAAAAACCCTGACAGAGCCTAAAGAAGATAGTAAAGGAAGAGATTACACTACAGAGGCTGTGCATTGTGGGGTTTTTAGACCAGTTGTCTCCATCTGCATTGATACTCTCCATAACCACCATCATCTTCAGTTAGTGCATCAGTATCACCAATACCCATGTTGCCAGTTGCCACCTCCACTAGTAGTGTATTGTGAACAAGACTTATCTTTGTCTTTTGACACAACTAGTGAGTGTGTGCCTCGCAGCACAACCTTTTTGTTAGAGAAGTTATTTACCCCCTCTAAAATAAGGTAGCAATGCTGAATCAAGTCCTATAGAACTTAAGTGCTGGGCCATTTCTTCAACAGAAATTCCCAAAATGCTTGCTGAATTTGGGATGCTAAACAGGCAGCATGAATTTGTTCTTGTGTTACTGCAGTGAGAGCGCTTGTAAGAAGTAAAACAACTTCTACATCGCCCTCCAGTTTAACATCTGTTGATGGCAAAGGCAAGTGAAACAGGCAATCTTTTATGGTTTCATTACAGAGTTCTAAGTCTGCTAAATGGCATTTTCCTCTTGAGTGACAACTTAATACAACTCTGTCTAAAAAAATGTACAAACTGTCATGTTATGGTCATAATAAAGGAATTGTTCTTTTCAAACCATTTTACTCCTGGATGCAATCATTTAATGATAAAAGTTTTCAATGGAGACGCTCTGCATGCAATCTTTCATCTACTCCTTCTGCCTCCTGACCAGTGCTGCTACTTTACTACTTAGTATGCCACCAGGAACCACTTCACAGGAAAGCATCCACCTTCCTCAAGATATAACTAAACAAGGCTATGACTTGACCAAAACTGTCAGTGTTTTGGCTCAGATTCTCTGTGATATACCTAAAAGGCTTTAGGACTGACACTAACTGACCAATTATGGTCCCCTCATCTCCCCTAGCGGGCTCCTAATCCCAATGAATTGATAGGAAGCCATAGCATGGAGGATAGCCCTCTGCTGCACAATGTTCCACCAAATCCAAAGTTGATTTTGACCTAGTAGTGATGTTGTATTTCTTAAGACAGTGCTGGGATAGCCCTACTTTCTCCTGTTCCTGCCTAAGAATGTAACAGCCTTAAACACTGATGTGGAAGTGTCTTGAAATCCTTCTGCACCACAGTGTTATGTTTTGTGTTTAACTGGAATGCAGTTTCGTAAAAGCAGACCAAGGAATAATATCATCAACTTGCTAAAACAGAATCATCCAAATGTAAGTTTAGATTTCAAACACTTGGAAGTTAATGTATATGGTTTAATTTAGATTTCAACAGGAAATGAAAGTTTTGGCACATCTTTGACCGCCTTCCTTGAAGGGGTATTTATAGGCTTGGTGTACTAAAATCTAGAAGGCGATCTTCTACAAAAATGCTGCTGTCCACTGCGGCTCCTGCTGTTCTTGCTCTGTTTCATCAGTCAATTGCAAATCCTTAGACAACAGTGAGGTGCAGTGTGCAACAGAGTTTTGGCACATCTCTTTGTTCACTATGGGGCCAAATTAACATTGTGCGAGCGGACGTGATCCGATATTATGGATCATGTCCGCTGCATATTGATAAATGCTGACAGCATACGCTGTCGACATTTATCATTGCTGCAGCAGTTCTTGTGAACTACTGGTGCAATGCCGCCCCCTGCAGATTCGCGGCCAGATTGGCCACTAGCAGGGGGTGTCAATCAACCCAATCAATCAACCCAATCGTATTTGATCGGGTTCATTTCTGGCAATGTCTGTCCGCCGCCTCAGAGCAGGCAGACAGGTTATGGAGCAGCAGTCTTTAGACCACTGCTTCATAACTTGTGTTTCCGGCGAGCCTAAAGGCTCGCCGGAAACACGGGGCATCAAGCTCCATATGGAGCTTGATAAATATGCCCCTTGGTCTTGAAATCTTCCATTTGTTTCAGACCATACCAATGTCCTAGAGGCAGGAGTTCATGATGACAGCATCAGGCTGGAGGTCGGCCTAGAAGTTAGATAAGAAGTTTCTGAAGTTTCCTCCCTTCACCAAAGCATCATTTTCTTTTTAATTTGGTTCTAAAAGATACTGCTCTTGCTCATAGTAAAGGAATTTCCCAAGGTCTTTGTAAACGTCTCTGAATTAAGTCTACAAGGTTAACTTACAAAATGTATTTCCTTTCACTCATACTGCTTTCAGTCCATTTGTCACTTTCTTTGTAGGTGTATTTATGGGATTGGGGGACTTTAATCCAGAGATCTACTTCAGTAATTCTGCTGTTCCTGGCCCTTTCATGCTTTTGTGGTGGTTATCAGTCAATGCCAAATCTTTAATGTTCTGCTAGCTACTGTTTTCAAGTCACATGTTTGTTTGCCTTCCTTGCAGGTGTATTATTTGGTGTTTGTGTACTATAATCAGAGCCACATCAATAACTCTGCTGCCTGCTGCTGCCACCTCTCCTGCCCTTCCTGCTCTGTATGTCATCATCAGTTAAAGTAAACGATGGTAGCATACTGCTAACCGCTGTGTCCAAGGGATTCTAAGCATGTGTTTGTCCTCCTCCCTTGAGGGTGTATTTTTGGGGTTTGTGTACCGGAGGCCTATCTAGCTCAGTACCTTTGCCTGCTGTCACTGACTCTCCTTCTCATGCTCTTCCTGCTCTGTGATTGTCATCGACTGTCAGTGCCAAATCCTCAGGGAACAGCTGGCCGCTGTTTACAAGGTGCTCTATCATGTGTTTGTCCCCCTCCTCTCTTGGAGGTGTATTTTTGAGATTCATGTACTGTGAGGCCTACCCCTAGTTCAATAAGTTTACTGCCCTTTCTGCTTTGTGATCATCGTCCGTCAATGCTTTTTCTCCTCTCATGCACTAGTTTTAATCAATGCAATCTATGTGCATGTTCAGCTGTGTGCTTTTTATTGTAAACGTAAAGTGTTGGTATTATACCCTTGAATGAAGGTTGTATATGATAAATATTTGCTTGGAAATGTAATAAAATAAATGTCATTAGCTTTCTTATGTCATTTGCCCTGCACCCTCTTTATGCCAATGGCAAGCTTGCATCATACCTTATACTAGATACATGGGCCCTGCATGCTCTTTCTGCCAACTGCAAGCCCACATCATACCTTATACTAGATGCATGGGCCCTGCACCCTCTTTCTGCCAACTGCAAGCCCACATCATACCGAATACTAGATACATGGGCCCTGCACCCTCTTTCTGCCAACTGCCAGCCCACATCATACCTTATACTAGATACATGGGCCCTGCACCCTCTTTCTGCCAACTGCAAGATCACATCATACCGAATACTAGATACATGGGCCCTGCACCCTCTGTCTGCCAACTGCAAGCCCACATTATACCTTATACTAGATACATGGGCCCTGTACCCTCTGCCAACTGCAAGCCCACATCATACCGAATACTAGATACATGGGCACTGCACCCTCTTTCTGCCAACTGCCAGCCCACATCATACCTAATACTAGATACATGGGCCCTGCACGCTCTTTCTGCCAACTGCAAGCCCACATCATACCTAATACTAGATACCTGGGCCCTGCGCCCTCTTTCTACCAACTGCAAGCTCACATCATACCTAATACTAGATCCATGGGCCCTGCACCCTCTTTATGCCAACTGCAAGCTCACATCATATCTAATACTAGATACATGTGCCCTGCACCCTCTTCATGCCAATGGCAAGCTCACATCATACCTAATACTAGATACATGGGACCTGCACCCTCTTTATGCCAATGGCAAGCTTGCATCATACCTTAAACTAGATACATGGGCCCTGCACGCTCTTTCTGCCAACTGCAAGCCCACAGCATACCTAATACTAGATACATGGGCCCTGTACCCTCTTTCTGCCAACTACAAGATCACATCATACTGAATACTAGATACATGGGCCCTGCACCCTGTCTGCCAACTGTAAGCCCACATTATACCTTATACTAGATACATGGGCCCTGTACCCTCTGCCAACTGCAAGCCCACATCATACCGAATACTAGATACATGGGCACTGCACCCTCTTTCTGTCAACTGCCAGCCCACATCATACCTAATACTAGATACATGGGCCCTGCACGCTCTTTCTGCCAACTGCAATCCCACATCATACCTAATACTATATACATGGGCCCTGCACCCTCTTTCTGCCAACTGCAAGCTCACATCAAACCTAATACTAGATGCCTGGGCCCTGCACCCTCTTTCTGCCAACTGCAAGTTCACATCATACCTAATACTAGATACCTGGGCCCTGCACCCTCTTTCTGCCAACTGCAAGCCCACATCATATCTAATACTAGATACATGGAACCTGCACCCTCTTTCTGCCAACTGCAAGCTCACATCATACCTAATACTAGATACCTGGGCCCTGCACCCTCTTTCTGCCAACTGCAAGCTCACATCATACCTAATACTAGATACCTGGGCCCTGCACCCTCTTTCTGCCAACTGCAAGCCCACATCATATCTAATACTAGATACATGGAACTTGCACCCTCTTTCTGACAACTGCAAGCCCACATTATACCTTATACTAGATACATGGGCCCTGCACCCTCTTTCTGCCAACTGCAAGCCCACATCATACCTAATACTAGATACATGGGCCCTGCACCCTCTTTCTGCCAACTGCAAGCCCACATTATACCTAATACTAGATACATGGGCCCTGCACCCTCTTTCTGCCAACTGCAAGCCCACATTATACCTAATACTAGATACATGGGCCCTGCACCCTCTTTCTGCCAACTGCAAGCCCACATTATACCTAATACTAGATACATGGGCCCTGCACCATCTTTCTGCCAACTGCAAGCTCACATCATACCTAATACTAGATACATGGAACCTGCACCCTCTTTCTGCCAACTGCAAGCTCACATCATACCTAATACTAGATACATGGGCCCTGCACCCTCTTTCTGCCAACTGCAAGCCCACATCATATCTAATACTAGATACATGGGCCCTGCACCCTCTTTCTGCCAACTGCAAGCTCACATCATACCTAATACTAGATACATGGGCCCTGCACCCTCTTTCTGCCAACTGCAAGCTCACATCATATCTAATACTAGATACATGGGCCCTGCACCATCTTTCTGCCAACTGCAAGCTCACATCATATCTAATACTAGATACATGGGCCCTGCACCCTTTGCAAGCTGCATGGCCACATTATAAAACTAAATGCAAGACCCGCTCACCCTCTTTATGTCAGTTGTATTTCTAAGTATACCAAATACTAGATGAAAGTCCCTGTACCCTTTTTATGGCAGCTGTAGTCCCGGATTGAACAAAGAAGAGACCTATGACACATGCAGTCATTTGATGACAGCAGTGCACCTTCATCAGACCAGAGGTGTATATTTCCATCAGCCAGTTTATGATAGCTATAGTAGCCCATATCAGACCAGGTCTATGCCCTGGCAATAATTTTATCCTGTCTATGATTTAAAACTAAATGTTTTGGAATGTATAACACCAACACTAGTATTCTTTTATACTACTGTAATGGTCATCTTTTTAGCACCCCCAATTGTTAAAGTTTAGACACACTCCTGCCTTGCTCCATTTACTCTTTAAAGTTTCTTCCTGTTTTTCTACCATCTCTCTCTATCTCTCTATCCCTCACTCACTCGCACATTCACTCGCACATTCACTCGCACATACACTTTCTCTAACTTTCACTTTCTTTCTTACTCACTCACACACACACACATAGCCCATGTTGGAGTAACTAATTTAATTTAAGGTGTAAACCTTTGTATAGACACTAGAGGGCAGTGTTTCCCCTTTTTAATAAGGTAGCCAGCCAGCCAGCCACAAATTCACAGTTGTCTTTATAAAACAATGCACTCCACCCAAACATGCATAAGGTAAAGTAAAAACGTGAGCATAATAAAATCAGTCATCGGTTTCATAACCACCAGACTATTAATTTAATACGTATAGTGAATTCAAACTGTAAATTTACAATGCAATTTATAGTAATATATTATGCTTGGCTCATATTTTACCATAACTGTATAAAGCTGAAATAATAGTAATGAAAAAATACACAGGTGAAAATAAAAAGCACCTGTAAAAGCTTATGTTTTAAAGGGAAACTGCCCTAAATCTGACTTCACAGGGACCTTCACTATGGAATGTGTATTGAAAAGGAGCTGAACCTCAAATTACCTTTGGGTTCTTCTATAGAAATTAGTAAAGCTCACAGGAAAGAGGCTTCTTGCAGACAACTTGATGAATGTTTCCAGAGCTGTTAAATTTGTATCCATTTCCATTTTTCTATGAGCATTTGCCTCATATTTAAAGGGACATACATTGCAATGGTCTAGTGTTTTAGACCATTTTGCGCATGGTGCATTATCCATATCGCTGGACTGTGCTAAGATTAGCGTGCGATCTGGTATTACAAGTCCATGGCAAAACAGAATGATCAGAGATTGTTTAGTGAAACCGACATCCCTTAAGTGTGCTTTATACTTTCAATGGATAGCACGGACACGCTGAACATCACTGATATTTCATGTTATGTGTTGTGCTTGAGCATATAATAACCAGAAGTAAAGTGTTAGGGCTACAATAAAAGTATCACAAAACACATGTAAAACATATTGAAATAAAGCATTACGCATATATATACAACACACAGAGAAAACCCAGCACTCACTTACAAGCTCTAAGCTAAGATTTAAAAGCAAAAATGGAAAGGTTAGTCACCGCATCTGGCCAAATGGGACAAGCTCAGGTACCACGTCAAGGTCCTTTCCAATACCTGGGACCCTAAAACAGCCACACAATGCAAGCTTTCAAATCCAAACAAACTGGGAACAAGGGAAGGGTGCACAGGCTTATGTAATCACCCTAGACATATACAAAACACGGAAGGGAACTGCACTCTCATACTGGACCGGGTACACATCCCATGACCCTGCAACATGCTCAGACCTGGGTGCCACTGGCACTCACAGGAAGCTGTGCTGTTCCCAGAGCCACAAGCAGTTAACCCCAGTCAGGTCTGGGTGCAAGAACCATAGGGAAAATTACAAAACAAATTAATACAACACAAAGAGAAAACCCAGCACTCACTTACAAGCTCTCAGCTAAGATTTAAAAGCAAAAATGGAAAGGTTAGTTACCGCATCTGGCCAAATGGGAAAAGCCCAGGTACCTCGTCAAGGTCCTTTCCAATACCTGGGACCCTAAAACAGCCACACAATGCAAGCTTTCAAATCCAAACAAACTGGGAACAAGGGAAGGGTGCACAGGCTTATGTAATCACCCTAGACATATACAAAACACGGAAGGGAACTGCACTCTCATACTGGACCGGGTACACATCCCATGACCCTGCAACATGCTCAGCCCTGGGTGCCACTGGCACTCACAGGAAGCTGTGCTGTTCCCAGAGTTACAGGCAGTTAACCCCAGTCAGGTCTGGGTGAAGAACACTTGTGTGTGTATATATATCTGTATATATATATATATATATGGGCCTTTTAGTCCTTCCCTGTCAATCACCTTGTCATACCATATCCCTTTAAAACACTAAAACACTGTTGGCACTATTATTTTGTTTGTAGAATAGAAATACTTACATAGTTAGGTGTCTGAAGCACAACATGGCAGGACATAGTGCTGCCATCTTATGCTCTTGCAAATGGATAACATTCTTGCAAAACTGCTGCCATATAGTGCTCCAGACATGCACACTCCTGAGCTTACATTCAACAAAAGATACCAAGAGAGAAGGAAGAAAATAACAAAAGTAAATGTGTTTCAAATTGCCTGCTATATATATATCTGAATCGTGAAAGTTAAATTTGGGTTTCATGTCCCTTTAATTGTATTAATTGCCCATGATATATCACATGACAAAGCAACAGCCACTAGAAATGCAAGCAAACAAAAATCCCTACCGCAACATTTAGAAAGCTGTAGTTAGTTAGGACATTTCTGTAATGTCACTGTCATTGCATTATTGAAAGTCTGATTTGTCCTCGTACTTGCGTCAGCTTGAACACGGCCTTATTCTTTGGCAGGATGCTGTGTTGCTTGTTGGAATTCTAGATCAATAGTACAGGGTTTTAAAAAAAGAATAGAAAGAAAATATATTCTCATAAAAAGACACATTTTGTTATAGTTAGTATCTTGTGCTACCATCTGGTGACACAATTAGAACTCTTGCAAGGATGTGAAAATCATGACATTCCTTGGAATAAAAACAAAAACCATTAGAATAGAGCATGTTGTGCTATTTGTTGGAAATATTTACCATTCTTTTGTAATGCCATTACCCTGTTCTGTTGTTCTGTGCCATGAGAATGGACTAATTTTAAGTGGTTCCATTATTTCAATGGATTAAATCTCACAACTTTCCGTTTGATGATGTACAGTGTGATATTTTTATTTTTATTTTAAATCATCTTTTATTGAGGTTGAGAAAATACAAATACAGGCATCATTTGCTTCCAAAAATCAAAAAGCTCACAAAAGTGACATAAATATATCGCAAGACCCAAATGTTTAAGTATGAAAAAACACAAGCATGACCATAACTTATAGCAAGACCACAATATATAAATACGTATAACAAACAGCAAATGCAACATATCATAGACCTCATTTTGTTATTCTTATGTACCTAATATATCCTCCTCATCATCTAGAGGCCACTTTTGGACCTGAACATAAATCTAAACAAAGGAGGGAGTATCATTTAATTCAACTCAGAAAACAAAAATCAAAAATATTGTGAAAATTGAGCATCCACACTTTTAATATAGGTTACTTTTGAACCTCTTATTATCATGACTACCCAAGTTGTCAGGAGGTTTGTAGAAATATAAATATAACAGATTTATTAGGTGTCCTTTATCAGACACTGCCCTACCCAATGCCCTTCTAAGGGCTATACCTAACCAAAATCCCTTTTCAGAGCAATTTTTAAACTAGGTTTTACTTAGATAGCCTTTTTTTTTGGGGGGGGGGGGTACTTGTATTGTAGAATGGTGTAGTATTTATTTTTGTGGAAAATAGCCAAATCACTTAAGGGCAATGCTCTACACATAGTTCTTGTAAGGGCAACTGCTATAGTTTATCTTAGTGTTAGTATAGGGTTTTTTATTTTGAGATGGGTTTTATTTTGAAGAGGGGATTTAGTTTTAAAAAAAAAACCATTACTGTGTGTTTTTTCTTTATATTTTTCTTAATTAATTTTTTTCTGTAATGTTAGTTTTTTATTTTCTGTGATTGTAGCTTTTCTATTAGCTGGGTTAGCTGGTTAGGGGGCTTAGATTTTAGTGGGTACTTTGCGATGGAGGTTGTTGTGGTTTAGGGATTAATAGTGTAGAGGGGTACTTATGGGGTGTGGCAGTTTATGGGTTAATAGTGTAGAGGGGTGCTTTGTGATGGGGGTGTGGCAGTTTAAGGGTTAATAGTGTAGCGGGGTACTTTGTGATGGGTGTGGCAGTTTAAGGGTTAATAGTGTAGAGGGGTACTTTGTGATGGGGATGTGGCAGTTTAAGGGTTAATAGTGTAGAGTGGTACTTTGCGATGGAGGGTTTCGGTTTAGGGGTTGATAGTATAGAGGAGTAGTGTGCAATGGGGTAGTGGTTTAGGGGTTAGTAGTGTAGAGTGGCGGTTAATAGTGTAGTTTAATGCAGTGTTTCTCAACCGCTGTCCTCAAGTACCCCCAACAGGCCATGTTTTCATTATAGCTGAACTTGAGCACAGGTGTGATAATCAGCTGATCCGTAACCATGGTTACAAACCTTCTTTCACCCATCAGCTGATTATTTCACATGCTGTCTAGTTCAGCTATAATCAGAAAACATGGCCTGTTGGGAGTACTTGAGGACCGCTGTTGAGAAACATTAGTTTAGTGCAACTGTTTCCTTTGACCAAACTCTTTACGTAAACTTTCGGGTTGCATAAAACGTTTGAGCATTTGAGTGATTACATTTACTTTCAACTTGTAATATGAGTGGACATTGGCGCTCAACACTGGACATAGAAAATATTGGGGTGGGCTAAATTAGCCCAAGTTTGTGTAAAAAATGTACGTTAATTTAAAAAGCACGTCACTTGTAATATGTATTTGAGCGCAAAAAACACAGCGATCTCGCAATCGTGTTTATGCTCCTCGCACTAACGATAACACTTTACTCGTAATCTAGCCTAATATAAGATAAGTTGTGGACTGGCAAATTTGCTTGGAAGAAATTAAAATATAACATGATAAAAAAATGTGATCCTAAAGGTAGATATATATATAACAATCCAAGTAAAGTTCAATAGTCAATTAATTACTCATTTGTAATCAAAACATTTTTGGAGTAATTTGGCTTGTAAAACTGCACCATGTCTGGTTAAGCTAATTTTTATTGGTGGAGATTTTAACATCACCCCTTTTCCAATTTTGGATAGATCTAAATATCCAGATTGTAGTAATAAAGTTTGCAAGTAATAAAGTTTGTCCCATTAACTGATATGTTTAATCAGTCACTATTAACAGGAGCTGTCCCAGATGATTGGATAATAGCAAATCTAATACCTCTTCATAAAAAGGGCAGTAGAGAAGAATCTGGTAACTACAGGCCAGTTAGTTTAACTTCAGTAGTAGGGAAATTAATGGAAAGCCTCCTAAAAGAAAGAATTATGACTTACATAAAGACAAACAATTTAGAGGACCAAAATCAGCATGGTTTTACTAAAGGGAGATCATGTCAGACTAATCTAATTGACTTCTTTGATTATGTAACAAAAGTATTAGACAAGGGTGGAGCAGTTGATGTAGCATATCTAGATTTCAGCAAAGCATTTGACACCGTCCCAGACAATAAACTAATTCACAAACTGTATCTCCTTGGTCTAGATTTAAAAATTGTGAACTGGGATGGAATGCTGGCTTAAGGACAGAAAACAAAGTGTCTTAGCAAATGGAGTTCATTCAGCAGAGGGGGCTGTTACTAGTGGTGTTCCTCAGGGAACAGTTCTGGGGCCTGTTTTGCTTAACATATTTATCTGTGATATCAGCAAAGGGCTACAGGGGAAAGTATGTCTGTTTGCAGATGATACAAAAACAAAACAAACTTGAATCTGAATCTGTGCAAAGGAGGGCTACCAAAATGGTACATGGTCTAAAAAATAAAACTTACCAGGATAGGCTCAATGACCTAAATATGTATAGCTTAGAGGGGATAAGGGAAAGAGGTGATATGATGCAACTTTCAAGTATGTTAAAGGGCTTAGTAAAACTGAGGCTGTGGGTATTTTACATAAAATGGAAAATTCAAGAACAAGGGGTCATGATCTCAAGCTAAATGGTACTAGATTCAGGAGTAATTTGAGGAAGCACTTCTTTACAGAAAGAGTGATTGATTTATGGAATAAACTTCCTTAAGAGGAAGTAGTGACAAACACTGTGGGGGACTTTAAAAATGCATGGTACAAGCGTAAGGCTATCCTACAAACTAGATAAGTTTATACTATTAGGTAATATCGGGCAGACTTGCTGGGCCTATGGCTCTTATCTGCCGTCAATATCTATGTTTCTATGTTTTAAGAGCATGATGTTTTAAGAGATGTTTTAAGGGCAAATACATTCTATCTAATTTATTTATAAAGAGTCAGAATATGGTGGATATTTGGAGATTAAATAAGCCAATAAATAGAGGTTATACGTGTAGGTCGAAATCTTACAATACTCTTTCATGGATCGATTTGTTTTTAATCTCATAAATTTATTTTATTTTATAATATAACTATTTCGGGTCATGATCCTATGGTTATGATATTTGATTTGGGAAGCTTGTTAAACAAAAATAGTTTTTTCTCCTTTTCAAAATATTTGATCAATTCAACTCAATTTAAAACATTTTTAGAATTAAAACGGACTGATAGACATTAATAGTAAACATTTAGAATTACATCTGGCAGAAAGCTAAAATGGTCCTTAAAAGGAGACATAATTGCATGTCTTAGCAATATGAATAGACTCTTAAGCACCTTGTTTCGTTAAATGTAGAACTTGAATTAGCCTATAAAAATTGGGTTTAAATATTATATACAACTTCAGTTTCATTGTCTTAAATGTTACAATAACAAGGTTAACAAATCAACTTAACACTTTATTGCACAGTATCAGATGTGTCTTCTTGATACAATGGTCATTCAAACAGATAGTATTTTTGCAAAAGATCAATAGTGGATCCTAGGCTAAAATGGTATCAGTATTTAAATGAGCAGGAAAGTTTTTTTAGTAAATAATATAAGTAATTATTACCAAATCATTAGGTACGGATATATTCAAGAATAAAAATAAATTGTTTAAAACGTTTTAATAGTAAATGTTGTCAAACTTCTTATAAAAAAACTGACCTGTAAACAGTTAAGTATATATATTAAATTCTAAAAGATATATAAGAAGCGCTCACAAGGGCTAAAGACAATTTAAATTTATTAATTACAAATTCAACTACAATAAAAATAAAATAAAATAAAACTTCAGAGTGCGCACTCTTACAAGACTATTTAAACTAAACGTTACAACAATTCAAAAAACTTTATCTTAAACCAACTTTTCTTTTCTTATGTGCAAAAGGTGCTGTTAGCAGGTATTGGTGATAAAACAAACTTTCCCAAATCTCTTGTTTATTTCTAAGCAAGATTTATATAACAAAGGTGGGGAGATCGATTTAGCTCCTTAAGTTCAATTAGATTCAAATCCAATAGCCAATCAGGTCTCTCTGTTTACGTTATTTGGTATTTTCAAATCTTAACCGTTTTACCGGTGATTGTATCCAGGCTATTTTAAAACGAAAGTTCTTTAGTCTCTTTAAGATACTTGTTACTTTTAATGTTGCAGTTCTTTGTGTAAAAAAGTATCTATTTTGGCTTCACACAGTTATTTTTAGCGGTGTAACAGATACGGCTTACCGTGATTTTTCTACCGCTGATCTTCACTTGTAAGAACAAGAAGAAATCCCCGGCTATAAGAAGGTGGATTACACCTGAGGATATCATCTTGAAAAAGGCTCATTGTGAGCGGAAACGCGTTGATGATAGGACACAAAGGATACACAGAATCAGACACACAACCGTAGAAGTCTGATTTGGATATAAAGGATTGATTTCCAAGGATCTGACAGCTTCCACAAAAGCTGTGCAAACTTGCTAAGGAGACCGCAAGGAAACTTGCTAAGGAGACCACAAGTAAATATCGGGTGTGAAAATCAAGAACCCGCATCTATAAGCAAAGGAGAGGATTCCCTTTAGCCTGAAGGCAATAGAGGCTGACTGTCCGTTGTCATCGGAAGGCGGGGATTTCTTCTTGTTCTTACAAGTGAAGATCAGCGGTAGAAAAATCACGGTAAGCCGTATCTGTTACACCGCTAAAAATAACTGTGTGAAGCCAAAATAGATACTTTTTTACACAAAGAACTGCAACATTAAAAGTAACAAGTATCTTAAAGAGACTAAAGAACTTTGGTTTTAAAATAGCCTGGATACAATCACCGGTAAAACGGTTAAGATTTGAAAATACCAAATAACGTAAACAGAGAGACCTGATTGGCTATTGGATTTGAATCTAATTGAACTTAAGGAGCTAAATCGATCTCCCCACCTTTGTTATATAAATCTTGCTTAGAAATAAACAAGAGATTTGGGAAATTTTGTTTTATCACCAATACCTGCTAACAGCACCTTTTGCACATAAGAAAAGAAAAGTTGGTTTAAGATAAAGTTTTTTGAATTGTTGTAACGTTTAGTTTAAATTGTCTTGTAAGAGTGCGCACTCTGAAGTTTTATTTTATTTTATTTTTATTGTAGTTGAATTTGTAATTAATAAATTTAAATTGTCTTTAGCCCTTGTGAGCGCTTCTTATATATCTTTTAGAATTTAACGGATATATTCAAGTCCTAATAGATTGTTCAAAAGAACTTAGAACACCGTAAATTAAACAGTGTGTCAAAATGTGATGCTTATCCGATGCCTGGGGTTGATGAGCTCATAGAAAGATTGGATAAAGCTTGCTATTTGATGACTTTAGATCTTACGAAAAGCTATTGGCATGTACCCCTGACTGACCGAGCAAAGGAAAAGACAGCTTTTTTCTACATCAGAGGGCTCATTTCAATAGTAAGTGTAACAATCTGGGTTACATGGGGCCCCAGCTACTTTTCAGAGATTAATGGACAGAATTCTGATATCCCATAGTCGTTAGGCCACAGCATATTTGGATGATGTAGTCATTTACATTGCAGATTGGGACTATTATCCCAAAGTGCAGACAGTTTTGTATTCTATTTGCCTAGTCTGGCTTACAGCTAATCCTTCAAAATGTACAATATGTTTGGAAGAGGCAAAATACCAGGACTATTCAATTGTTAGGGGTTTGGTAAAGCCCCAAACAGCAAAGGTGAAAGCAAAACTGGCCTCACCCCCTTACTAAGAAGCAAGTCAGGACCTTTTTGGGGTTAATTGGGTACTATAAGTGGTTTATACCAGGCTTTGCTACAATTGATGGCCCCCTTACTGACCTTACAAAGGAAAAAGATCCATTGATGGTAGAGTGGTCTTCTGAGTCTGAACAGGCCTTTATAAAAATTAAAGAAGATGTTGTGTACACAACCTGTCCTAGTAACCCCTGTTTTTTTTAAGAATTTATAGTACAGACAGATGCTTCTGAGATTGGTTGTGAGCGATATTATCTCAGGATATTCATGGTGAAGAACATCCCATGTTCTATCTAAGTAGAAAACTGTCTTTCCAAGAGAAAAATTACTCTATAGTTGAGAAAGAGTGTCTTGCCATCAAGTGGGCATTGGAGTCTCTAAGATATTATCTCTTGGGCTGTAAATTTCAGTTGGTCACTGATCATGCTACCCTTATGTGGATGAGTCAAAATAAAGATAAGAATGCTAGGGTGACCAGGTGGTTTCTTAGCTTGCAATCCTATAATGTTTCTGTTGAACATAAGACCGTGCCTAAACATGGAAATGCTGATAGCCTGTACCTACTTCATTTATTTATAACCATGGTCACTCACCCCTGAGTTGGTCTGAGCTGGGGGGAGAATATGTGACAGAGAGAGGTATGGATTCATTCAA
The DNA here is from genome assembly GCF_027579735.1 of Bombina bombina. Classification (NCBI taxonomy): domain Eukaryota; kingdom Metazoa; phylum Chordata; class Amphibia; order Anura; family Bombinatoridae; genus Bombina; species Bombina bombina. Next base: position 1,027,158,582 of record NC_069503.1, on the reverse strand, counting down.
GTCATTATAGATTGTTCAAAAGAACTTTGAATTGGCACAACATGATTAATAGTTATGAAATGTTATACAGGCATACCTAATTTTACTGTGCTTTGCTTTATTGCACTTAACAGATATTGCTCTTTTCACAAATACAGTTTGTGGCAACCCTGTGTTGAGCAAGTCTATTGGTGCCATTTTTCCAACATATACACATTTTGACAGACTGCTAGGCAGAGTTGTGGATGGGGTGTATTTAGGACCCAGTGTTTTAAGAAATCACTACCCTGATATGTGAGATAATACAGGCAGCCCCAGGTATTTAAACTAACCTGTTTTAGTTATTGTGTATTATGGGTTCCCTGGGGTGGAGTATTTGGAAGAGACAGATGGGCCAATTCTCCACTACACTATCAGTTTAATTGATTGTGCAGGAGCCAGTCCAGATTTTACTGGATCCTTTCTCACTCTGTTAATTAATATAATTATATTCACCTGGAGGGTTTTGTTAAGTGAGTAACAGGGAGATCTGTATCATTGTGGTGAAAGAAAGTATCAGGGTGTGTTATACTGGAATGAACCAGTGTTAAAGACTGTTGCCATTTGGATTATATGCTTGACTATATTTATGCTGGAATTAACCAGTGTTAAAAGACTGATGCTATTTGTATTATATGCTGCACTATATGCTGAAAAAGAACTGTTTGTTTTATCTGCTGGAATATATAATATATATAGACATCAGTGTCTCTGATGAAGCGCATGTATGAAATGAGTCAGTTCATTGGGAATGTACCAGTAATTTGTATGTTCTACACAGAATAAATCGTTGATTGACAAAAGAAACAAGGACTCCCTTTTTTCTTCATACATGTGAACTACAAATAAACAGGCTACAAGCTTTTTAAACTTGACAGTCTGGACGTGTTTTCCCTAAAAACCCTAGAGGGCTATTCAGGTAAAGTCCCAGGCAGACAGACAGTCTGTTAAAACATATAAAATAAGAATAATTTGCAAGTACAACTGCTGGAGCTTGTTTGAATAAAATTAATTTTATTCCATTTTCGATTTAAATTATCATATCTATTACATATCCATTACAGAGACATATTTATTTGAAAACAAGGTTTGCTTGTCATTAAACGTTTTGGCTGTGTAAGCCGTAGTCATAAAAAATCTAACATTACATAAAATAATAAACAAAATTATCAAAAATAAAAAAGCCCCCCCCAAATAAAAACACCCCCTAATCTAATACTAAACTACCAATAGCCCTTAAAATGGCCTTTTGTAGGGCATTGCCCTAAGTTAAACAACTATTTTACCTAACCTATGTTCCCCCTAACAGTAAAACCCCCCACCCACCAAACACCCCCAAATAAAAAAAAACATAATTTATGTAAGAATTTACCTGATAAATTGATTTCTTTCATAGTGGCAAGAGTCCATGAGCTAGTGACGTGTGGGATATACATTCTACCAGGAAGGGGCAAAGTTTCCCAAACCTCAAAATGCCTATAAATACACCTCCCACCTCACTCATACTTTAGTTTAACGTGTAGCCAATAAGTGAGGTGTAAAAAAAGGAGTAAAAAACATACAAAAAGAGAAACTGAAAAAAACAAAGTGCTTTATACAAAAAATCATAACCACCAAAAATAGGGTGGGTCTTATGGACTCTTGCCACTATGAAAGAAATTAATTTATCAGGTAAGTTCTTACATAAATTATGTTTTCTTTCATGTAAGTGGCAAGAGTACATGAGCTAGTGACGTATGGGATATAATACCCAAGATGTGGAAATCCACAAGTCACTAGAGAGGGAGGGATAAAATAACAACAGCTAAATCCGCTAAGAAATTAGACCCAAAAAAATAATGAAGTTTTCTTAAAAATTTAAAAAAAAACTCAAATCATAGGCACTAGAATCAAACTGAGACAGCTGCCTGAAGAACTTTTCTACCAAAGGCTACTTCCGAGGAAGCAAACACATCAAAATGGTAAAATTTAGTAAAAGTATGCAAAGAAGACCAAGTTGCTGCTTTGTAAATTTGATCAACCGAAGCTTCGATCTTAAAAGCCCAAGAAGTAGCAACTGATCTAGTAGAATAAGCTGTAATTCTCTGAGGCAGAGACTGCCCCGCCTCCAAATAAGCTTTGTGAATCAAAAGTTTCAACCAAGATGCTAAAGAAATAGTCAAGGCTTTCTGACCTTTCCTAGGACCAGAACAAATAACAAATAGACTAGAAGTCTTTCTAAAATCTTTAGTAGCCTCTACTTAATATTTCAAAGCTCTTACCACATCCAAATAATGTAAAGATCATTCAAGAGTATTCTTAGGATTAGGACACAAGGAAGGAACAATAATTTTCCTATTGATGTTGTTAGAATTCACAACTTTAAGTAAAAATTTAAATGAAGTCCGCAAAACAGCTTTATCCTGATGGAAAATCAGATAAGGAGACTCACAAGAGAGAGCAGACAATTCGGAAACTCTTCTAGCAGAAGAGATAGCCAAAAGGAACAACACTTTCCAAGAAAGTAGTTTAATATCCAAAGAATGCATAGGCTCAAAAGGAGGAGCCTGCAAAATATTCAAAACGAAGGAGGAGAAATAGATTTAATAACATGTTTGATATGAATCAAAGCTTGAAAAAAACAGTGAATGTCAGGAAGTTTAGCAATCTTTCTATGAAATAAGACAGAAACAGCAGAAATGTGTCCTTTCAAAGTATTTGCGGAAAAACCCTTATCCAAACCATCCTGAAAAAACTGTAAAATCTAAGGAATTCTGAAAGAATGCCAGGAATAATTATGAGTGGAACACCATGAAAATATAGGTTTTCCAAACCTGATGATAATTTTTTCTTGAAACAGACTTATGAGCCTGTATCATAGTGCTAATCACTGAGTCAGAGAAACCTCTATGACTAACTACTAAGTGTTCAATTTCCATGCCTTCAAATTTAGATATTTGAGATCCTGATGGAAAAATGGTCCTTGAGAAAGAAGGTCTAGTCTTAAAGGAAGTGGCCAAGGCTGGCAGCTGGATATTCGGACAAGATCCACATACCAAATCCTGTGAGGCCATGCTGGTGCTATTAGAAACACATGAGATTGTTCCATTATGATCTTGGAGATCACCCTTGGAGGAAGAACCAGAGGTGGAAAAATATCAGCAGGTTGGTAAAACAAAGGAACTGCTAAGACATCCACCATCTCCGCCTGAGGATCCCTGGACCTGGAAAGGTATCTGGGAAGCTTCTTGTTTAGATGACAGGCCATCAGATTTTTTTCTGGAAGACCCCACATCTGTACAAGATAAAAAAAACACATCTAAATGAAGAGACCACTCCCCTGGATGTAAAGTCTGACCGCTGATATAATCTGCTTCCCAATTCTCTACACCTGGAATATGAATCGCAGACATTAGACAAGAGTTGGATTCCACCCAAGAAAGTTTCTGAGATACTTCCTTCATTGCTGAAGGACTGCAAGTCCCTCCTTGATGATTGACATATGCCACTGTTGTGATATTGTCTGTTTGAAAACTAATGTAAAGTTCTCTCTTCAATAGAGGCCACGCCTGAAGAGCTCTGAAAATAGCACGGAGTTCTAAAATATTGATTGGTAACCTCGCCTCTTGAGGTTGTGCTGTCAGAGACCCGTAGACAGCTCCCCAACCTGTAAGACTTGCATCTGTTGTGATCACAGTCCAGGTAGGATGAACAAATAAGGCCCCTTCAACAATAAGGTGATGGTCTAACCACCAAGTCACAGAAAGTTGAGTGTTGGGATTTAAGTATATCAGTTGCGATATCTGAGTATAATCCCTGCACCATTGGTGCAACATGCAAAGCTGTAGAGGTCTAAACCTTCAGTCTCTATCATTTCCTTGAGTGGCTATGTGCATGGAAGTTTTAGGTCTCATGACTGCAGCATCGGATGCCATCATCCCCTTTGCGTCCCTTCCATTCCTATTTGCTGATTTGAGTCTTCAAATTCAAATCAGCCAATAGAGTGATGGCTACTGAAATCCTATGGGCTGATTTGAACAGCCAATAGGATTTCAGAAGCTCTCATCCTATTGGCTGATTTGAATTTGAAGAATCAAAACAGCCAATAGGAATGCAAGGGAGTCCTATTTAATCGCGTACCTTGAATTCACTATACAGTGTACGGCAGCGATCGTACAAAGAGAATCCTCCATGCTCCATGGCTCCGCGGTCGCCGGTCTTCGCTTCCGTGGTCCTGGATGAAAATAGAAGAGGTTGCCGCTTGGAAGAAGACTTCACAGACGGACTTCAGAAACCGTGAGTACCTATCTGGGGGTTAGAGTTAGGCTTTTTTTTTCAATTTTTTTATTTTTTTTTATTTTTTTAGATTAGGGATTTGGGTGCTGTAAAAGAGCTGAATACCCTTTTAAGGGCAGTAAAAGAGCTGAATGTCCTTTAAAGGGCAATGCCCATACAAATGCCCCTTTGGGGGCAATGGGTAGTTTAGGATTTTTAGTGTTAGGTTTTTTTTTATTTTGGGGGGTTTGGTGTGTGGGGGGGTACTGTTAGGAAGAACTTAGGTTTTTTTTAAAGTTAAGAAAACTGTTTAACTTAGGGCAATGCCCTACAAAGGCCCTTATTGGTTTAATTTTTAAAATTTTGATAATTTTGTTTATTATTTTATGTAATGTTAGACTTTTTTATTTTCTGTAATTTTAGCTTAATTTAAACTAAGTTTTTAAAAATTTTTAAAGTAATGTTAGGTTTTTTTATTTTAATTTAGCATTATTTTAATTAATGTAATCGGGTTAATTTAGGGGGTGTTAGGTTAGGGGGCTTAGTGATTAGTTATTTGCGTTGTGGGGTTTGGCTGTTTAGGGATTAATAGATGTATTAGGTTAATTGAGATTTGGTTTATTGGCGGTTTAGACGGGTAAAATATACGGCACCGGACTTGTATGTGGTGCCGTATATGCGATCGAGTGTAGTGTAAGGTCGGGTTACCATAGTAACCTAATAATGTTTTAGAAATCTGGCATCTGGTGGAAGCGTTAACACAACGCTAACTTACACCTACACGAAAAGAGCGACCACTCGCAAACCGGAAACCTTTTCAATGGAAACCTGGTACTAAAATGGAGCCGTAAATTACTTTTAGCTGTCGGCCGCTTCAGTAGCTTACGGCTCCATTTTTAACAGCTCAATAAAAACTAGCCCATAGACAATTAGGAGGAATAGGAGCAACCAATCTAAAAGAATACTACCAAGCAGCAAGATTAGCACAGACATCCCTGTCACACAAAATGGAGGAGGATCAGATGGACCAATTTAGAAGCAGATATAGGGGGATTTACAGCTCAGGAACATATTATATGGAGTTTACATACGAAAACAAACCAGCAAAATACCCATTTTGTCACTGTAAATTTTGTGATGCAAACTGACTAAATCTTTATTGTTAATCCCAACTAATTCTTTGCTGCTCCCTTTGAAATATTTGGGCCCCTCTTTGTCAGGTAAACTGTAAATGGGAGAATAAAGACCTATATAGAGTTGCAGATGTGATAGAGAAAGGTACAATTCTGACATATAATCAACTATGAGATAAACTTTGCGGAAGTGACCTAGTCACAGAGGGGGCGCTCAGATAACTATCAAATATGAAATATATCACAAATATGGAAAAATATCACAAACAATTTAAAACAATGATAAACCTTAAAGGCTGATGTAAAAAGTCCTATTGCATATAATGAAGGTGGTTTAAGTGTCCTTTAAATATTTCTTCCAGAGTGATGATTTCTGAATTGGCTGCCTCCTCCTCACTGGCTGGTCCAGGTATAACTATAAGGAATGAAGAGAAATAGAGGGGCGCCTCATGTGTGGTATCGTCAGCAGGAAAATCAAATTTGAAAAAATTAAAGCCAAATGAGTACTCACATACTCCAAAAACACACTTATGTGCTGGTAGGGGCAGGCTGCAGAATTATAGAAGTGTGACAGCTCACCCGTTCGACAACGCTCTTAGCGTGAAGTGCTGGTGCTACAATAGAGACACAAAATACATGCCTGATGTAACGGTCTGCGAACCGAGAAACGTGTTGCAATACTTGGCTATGATTGGACACCCCATTATCCACTTTTAATAGCAACTACTGTGTTGTTTTTTAAAAAGAATTTTGTTTTTAATAAAATTTGGATATTTTATTCTATGAGTGGATTTCTGCTACCCACCATTTGCCTTTATTGATATACAAGAGATCTACCTGGACACCTTCTGTTTGAGTGAGCTGCCACACCTACCCCAATCTGCAGCCTGCCTCTACAAGCACATTGGTGTGCTCCTGGAGTATGTGAGTACCATCATTTCTAAAGAATCACTACTGGTTATATCATTAATAGTCTGCACATGTAGTGCCTGAATTTTGTGTCTCTACTGTAGCACCAGCACTTCACGCTAAGATCGTTGTCGAACGGGTGAGCTGTCACACCTCTATAATTCTGCAGCCTGCCCCTACCAGCACATAAGTGTGTTTTTGGAGTATGTGAGTACTCATTTGGCTTTAATTTTTTCCAATTTGATTTTCCTACTGACGATACCACACATGAGGCGCCCCTCTATTTCTCTTCATTCCTTATGTGATAAACTTGACCCATTGGGATTACATTGCTACGTATATTTACAATTAACATCTATAATCAGGGATTATATTTCTGAATCTAATGTGGGAGCTCAAACTATACTTGAAACTTTATACAGTGCTAAGTTAAGACCTAGAAAAGTGCTCACCCATTTATATCAGGCACTTCAAATTGCCAGAGAGTATGGTAAATTTAAACTTGATGAGCAAGTGGAAAAATGAGCTAAGTATTGAATATAGTATTAATAAATTAGATAAACTCCAATATGACTCCTGCAGAGGATTACTTAATGCAGATATGAGAGAAAATATTATTGAAAACATTTTTAGATGGTATCTTACACCCATCATCACTTCCCATACTAATAGAAATAGTTTGAAATTGTGCTACAGAGATTGTGGGATTGAGGGCACATACAGTGGCGGCTGGTGAATTTTTAGGATGGGGGTGCACAAGACCCTCCCCCTATTAGAAAGCCACGCCCCTTTGAAAAACCATGCCCCTTTTTAAAAACCACGCCCATTTAACAAGCCACACTCATTTTAAAAGCCACACCCGTTTGTGAAAGTCACGCCCCTCAAATGGCCCCACCCATTTGAACCAGCAGTGTTTTTGGTCATCGTCTTCTTGAAAAATCCAGCCCCGGCCTGGGGGTAACTTCAACTGAAGTTTGTGACTGATTCCTCAACATTATTCTCAAGTATCTGCTGATATTGAGTGGAATTCATGAGACCCTCAACAATATTCCCAGTAGTACAGGTCTTTGGAGGTGGTCTGTGGGCTGTTTTTGACCGTTCTCACCATCCTTTGCCTTTGCCTCTGGCCCTCTCTGATATTTTACTTGCCCTGCCACTTCTGGCCTTAACAAGAACTGTGCCTGTGGTCTTCCATATCCTCACCATGCATTGCTCACTGTGTTCCTCATAGTGGACACAAACATCTTAAATCTATGAATGCATACTCTTCAGTACAGCCATGTTCACGTGCGACAGTGCACAAATGGAGGAGCCTACACTACCTGCCCATGTCTAGTCTTAAAATATACATGATGGTGCTCAGTTAAATTATATAATAACATATATATATTAACCAAATAATTAATTAAAACTGCAAAATAATAAGAATGTTGAATGTACATTTATGAAAACATATACCGTATTTTTCGCTCCATAAGACGCACTTTTTTCCCCTTCAAAAGTAAGGGGAAATGTCTGTGCGTCTTATGGAGCGAATGTGACTGTCTTTGATAAAAAAAATGAAGTGAATGACACCGCACAGTGTCAGGATTTCAGAGTGAAAAACTAGTAATAGTTAAGGAGATCTTGCTTGATGTTGTTCTGCAACTAGTTTACTATGTCCCTTTAATGTCTCTCAGTTGAGCAGGTTGCTTTAAGCTGACCGGAACTTGTACCGGTTACGTTATACAAATGTGCTTGTTTGCTGGAGGCTTTATTGGTACACGCTTAAAAGTTTGACTTGTGCAAACATCCACAAGTCAAACTTTTAAGCGTGTACCAATAAAGAGTGGAATTTCTACTGGAATAACTCCCCGGTGTGTTCATTTTATGGTATGATGTTTGTATTTACTGCCCAACACCGGGTCGAGTAGGCATGGCTACGGCACGAGCCGGGACATTAGGCATTGAACAGGAAGGACCGGGCAGCCCTGGACGGAAGTCTACCCTGAGGAGGAGAGTGGATACAGCGGACGCAGTGGTCTTTGAGACTACGTCTGTTCCTCTCTGTGGACCGGGGTAAGACAAACTGTTTTATTGATTACGGAACTGCTCACAAATTTTGTGGCTGCCAAGGGTCTGTTTCCCATATTGACAATATACAGAGAGAGACATGGGATTATATGTTAATTACATCGTTCCTGTTCCTGAGTTTTTCACAAGAGTCTAAAGGGACTGTAAAATTGATACATATGTGACTGCAGATTGTCCTGACTTGGAGATACTATACATGGGAAAATAATTGGTTTAAAGACACAGCATATGTAATTAAGGAAAAGGTTCAGAAAGGGTTTAATTAAATTTTGAACACACAGTATGAGTGTCAGTCATTCAATTAAAAATGACTTCTTCACTAGTTACAGTACCAGTAGTTTCCTTCCTGTCCTGATAATAATTATATTGGCATCAATTGATGGTTGACCTGGCAGCAAGCAACCAGCACCCAGGTTCTTTATTCCACTGTTGACTGCTGTTCTACACCATTTGATTCAGATTATTATTTTTTTCTTGTTTTTTTCCTCTAAAAACTAGGTGCGTCTTATAGTCAGGTGCGTCTTATGGAGCGAAAAATACGGTATATTCCTGGATTTAAAGAACCTTCCACTTTATAGAGAAATACAACCACATTTCAATTACTGTTGCCCCAGCCCCCAGTGTTCGATATTAGGCAATGCAGCCAAAGGCCTTGGCAACATGAAGATAAATACACCTACATTTTACTTTCTACAAAAGAAGATTATTTCTATTACACTAGTGCTTAATAATTAACTTCAACGGTAAAGATTAAAACAGAATGTTGATAACTTAAGTACAATTTTTGAGGCAAATAAATCAATAACATTTTCGGTGAATGTAGGCATGTCATTGATCAATTGTTTTTCAATTGTGAGCATGGCTAGAGCAGTCAGTCTTTCCTCAGTCATGGTGCTCCTTAGAAATGTCTTAACTCGTTTTAAAGTTGAGAAACATCTCTCAGCCTCAGCAGTTGTCACGGGAATAGTCAAAATAATTTGCAACAGTTTGTAGGTCTCCGAGAAAGTGCTGTCCAAGTTATTTTCTATTACAAACTGTAGAAGACTGATGGCACCATTCATATTTCGGAAATCTGGTCTTCTGTAAATTACTCCTAGTTCAGTTTTCAGGCGATCTTTCTGTAATGTGTCATAAACCGCTGATGTTTGTTCAAGAAGCTGATTTGGAAAAAAAAAATCGTAATCCGCAAATTTTTCTGCTTGGAGGAGAGAAACAGCCGAGTAGTGAGTTATAAAAGAAAATCTATCTTTTACTTGATTTGTGATAACATCGCATATCTCTTTAGCTGCCACAGTCTGAGCAATGTGAATATTTTCTCTCTTCCTTTTCCTAGATGTTTCCTCTGTTTCTGATATCGTCATGGTCACTGTGTCCATTCTATTCCTTTCATTTTCCATTGTCTGCTGGAAAGTGTTAATATGTTTTCGAATAAGTGCCGCATCTGTTTGTGTTTTCTGAAGTTGGTTGTATAACACATCTACATGTGGCATAATATTGTGAAAAACTGTAAGCCAAAACACGAATACCGAGTCTTGTAACATACGCTGAATAGCCCCTGCTTGATTTATAGCTATTTCTTTTTTCGATGTTGACTATTTTTTCCATGCATTCAATTAACTGTTCCCTGTTTTAAAAAACTGTATTGACGGTTCGACTCTTGAAATTCCACCTGGTGGCTGAACCATGAGGTATCCTTCTTCTAACAGTTTCCTCTAGAATATCTATCCTTTGTGGCGAGTTACTAAAAAAGTTAGTAATGTCACTTAGATTTGAAAAAAATACTCAAACTTGTTGATTTTGACTGCTTGCTTGGCTGACAATTAAATTAAGCTGATGTGCATAGCAATGCACAAAATGTGCATTCTTGTAGGTACGTTTAATTATAGCCTGAACACCTGCATGCTGACCACTCATCACGCTTGCACCGTCGTAACTCTGCGATATCAGTTTCTCTGGGTTGTCTATACATTTTTCCAAAGTAGCTTGAATACACGTAGCTAAAGATTCTGCATCATGTCCAGCTGGATTAGTGAATTCCCAGAATCTCTCAACCGGTTGTCCATTACCTATAATGTATCTAAAAACAACAACCAATTGGAAGGCAGATGAAACATCAGTAGTTTCATCTGCTATCACTGCTACAAAACTTGCATTTGAGATTTCCTTCTTTATTTGGTTCTGGCAAACAGTAAGCATACAGTCTAATAAATCGTTTTGAATTTCTTTTGACGTTCCTTTAAAAACAGTGGCACTAGCGAGATGTTCTTTTAGAGATGCATCAAGCTCTGCTGAGAAGTTTATAAGACCTCTGAAAATGCCTGGATTTAATGAATCATCGCGTTCGTCATGTCCTCGAAGTGCAAGCTCAAATGCTCCGCAATATAAAATACAATTAATTATTTTGGAAAGAACATAGCGATTTTTGGTTACTTGCTCATTATGTCTTTTAATATTCAAACGATATGCACTGTCAAGTTGTTGCCGAATATCAACCCTTCCTAGCAAATTAAACTCTAATGTGGAGTTTAAATGTGATTGGGAGCAATTATGTTTATTGTTTTTTTTACTTAAATGTGATAAATCGGCGACCCCATAACTCACCCAGCTTGAATCCCCACTTTGTTTTGCAAACAGGAGACAATAAAAACAAAAGAGCCTGTTAGATAATTCACAACCACAAATCCATGGATATTTATCATATACCTCGGGTTTGAATTCTCTTTTGTAATCTCTAGTTTTACATTTTGTCACCTGGGTAAGGTTAAGCATATGTGTTGGCCTGAGCATTTTAATTTCCATTTTTCTTTCAATGGGCAACGTTGAAAAATGTAATTGCTTTAGCTCAGACACACTAATTTTACTAAGTGCCATCTTAACTGTTAGTTTACACACAAAGAACAGTCCTTTGCTCTTATCTAATATATAACTTGTATGTAGGTAGCTCTGCAGCTGTTAGAAAATATACAACTCAACTTAAAGTAATAGTTTAATAGTTTGGCGGTTGTTATGTAATATATAACTTGTAGGTAGGTAGCTCTGCAGCTGTTTGAAAATATATTAAAAGTTTAATAAGTTTGTGGTTGTTATGTAATATATAACTTGTAGATAGGTAGGTCTGCTGCTCTACAGCTGTTAGAAAATATACAACTCAACTTGAAGTAATAGTTTAATAGTTTGGCGGTTGTTATGTAATATATAACTTGTAGGTAGGTAGCTCTGCAGCTGTTAGAAAATATATTAAAAGTTTAATAGTTTTGTGGTTGTTATGTACCGTATTTTTCGCTCCATAAGACGCACCTAGTTTTTAGAGGAGGAAAACAAGAAAAAAAAAATATATAATTTAATTTCTATTTCCTGATGCCTGATGTGCCAAGGGGAGGGGGCTAACCCTAAACCCCTATCCCTAAACCCCTAACCCTAACCCTTAACCCTAACCAGGGGCATATTTAGGTTTTGTGCTGCCCTAGGCATTTAAGATTCTGCTGGGGAGGGAGATAAGGGAGGGAGGAAGGGAAGGAGGGAGAGGAGTGAGAAGAGGAGAGGAGGGAGGGAGAAGAGGGAGAGGAGGGAGAGGAGGGAGAAGAGGGAGAGGAGGGAGGGAGAGGAAGGAGGGAGAGGAGGGAGGGAGAGGGAGGGAGGGAGAGGGAGGGAGAGGAAGGAGGGAGAGGAAGGAAGGAGGGAGAGGAGGGAGGGAGGGAGAGGAAGGAAGGAGGGAGGGAGAGGAAGGAGGGAGGGAGAGGAAGGAAGGAAGGAGGGAGAGGAAGGAGCCAGGTAGTGCAGGGACACAGCATATTTTTAATTACTAATAAAGAGAAAGAGTAAGGGTCCCATCTTGCTGCAGTCCTGCTTCCCCTCAGCATTCTCTGCTTACTGGACTGGTAGTGTGACACTGTGCCTATTGGCACAGCACGAGAAAAAGAGCCAGTCTCAGATCAGTGTACTCTCTGTCTGTAATCAAACTGGTATCAAACTGTAAGCCGCAGCAGTGCACCACCATAAGAAAAAAATGAGTGGCTCCCGGTCCCGCCTCCAGCAAAGGGAAGAAGAATCATCAAACTACCGTATATAAAGTTAAAAAGAAGCGTTTATTCAAGTACAGTCTGTACTTGAATAAACGCTTCCTTTTAACTTTATATACCGGTAGTTTCTTCCCTTTGCTGGAGGCGGGACCGGGAGCCACTCATTTTTTTCTTATGGTGGTGCACTGCTGCGGCTTACAGATTACACTGACCGGCTCTTTTTGTCGCGCTGTGCTGATAGTAGGCACAGTGTCACACTACCAGTCCAGTAAGCAGAGAATGCTGAGGGGAAGGACTGCAGCCAGCAAGATGGGACCCTCACCCTGCGCCTGGTCACTGGTGATATAAAGTTAAAAATGAAGCGTTTATTCAAGTACAGTCTGTACTTGAATAAACGCTTCATTTTAACTTTATATACCGTAGTTTCTCACTCGTTTGCTGGAGGCGGGACCGGGAGCCTTCTGACTGCAATCCATTATCTGCGGCTTACAATTGATTGTAACTGTAGATGCTTGCTATGCAGAAGCTACCGGTATATATTATCAATATATAGATGCTTGGCCAGGGGTTTAATTGAATGCACAGTAGCGCCTCTCTCTCTCCTGCTTGTGTGTCCGCTTCAATTGATGTTTATGGGTTATTATGGCTATGCAAAATCATCACGAGAAATAGAGCCGGTGTCAGATCAGTCTTATCTGACACCGGCTCTATTTCTCGTGATGATTTTGCATAGCCATAATAACCCATAAACATCAATTGAAGCGGACACACAAGCAGGAGAGAGAGAGGCGCTACTGTGCATTCAATTAAACCCCTGGCCAAGCGTCTATATATTGAAAATATATACCAGTAGCTTCTGCATAGCAAGCATCTACAGTTACCTTACCAGCATGCAGAATTATAAATGGAGCCAGTAGTTTGCTGGGCAGTATGGCGGTATGAAAACAAAAGCTAATGCCAGCAATAAAGTTCCCAAATAGAGTGTGTGGGTCTGTTCAATAAACTACTCACTCACTGTCTCACTCCATATGCTGCCGACTCAAGCATCCTAGCCTCATGCATTAGCGCGCCGTGGACAGTTTTTTCCATCTGTTTTAAGCGCGATGACTGCCTCCAAAAAGTGCCGCCCCCAAAATTTGCCGCCCTAGGTCAAGCGCAGGGCCTGCATTCGCTCCATAAGACGCACAGCCATTTTCCCTTACTTTTGAGTGGGGAAAAAGTGCGTCTTATGGAGCGAAAAATACGGTAATATATAACTTGTAGGTAGGTAGCTCTGCAGCTATTAGAAAATATACAACTCAACTTGCAGTAATAGTTTAATAGTTTGGCGGTTGTTATGTAATATATAACTTGTAGGTACTTTATGTAGCTCTGCAGCTGTTAGAAAATCTACAACACTAGTAGGCAACGGCAAGTAGTTTTGCGGTGCTGGTTGTTATAAAATATATTGCAGGCAGCTGTTAGAAAATATCAACTACAACTAATAGGTAATATCTTATAATAATTATAATAATATAGCTCACTATATATAAAATATAAAATGTTAAATATGCCGGTTTACTGCCTAATTTTAGTATCAGCAGCAGCACAGCAGTTTTTTTTTTTTTTTAAATTACCTTTTTTTTGCAAAACTGCTAATTGCAATCTGATAATTAATTATTCTTCTAAAATACTTAAATGTATTAATGGTAAGCAACCGTGACAGCCGTCAACGGTCAACAACTAGTAGTATCAACAGCAGCACAGCAGTTAACTGCTTTTTTTTGTGAAAAAAAACCTTGTTCTTTTTTGCAAAACTTCTAATTGCAATCTGCTAATTAATCTGCTAAAATACTTAAATTAAATGTATTAATGTTTAATGGTAAACAACTGTGACAGCCGTCAACAGTCAACGACTAGTAGTATCAAAAGCAGCACAGCAGTTAACTGCTTTTTTTGTGAAAAAAAAACTTTGTTCAGCACAGCAGTTAACTGCTTTTATTGTGAAAAAAAACTTTGTTCTTTTTTTTGCAAAACTTCTAATTGCAATCTGCTAATTAATCTGCTAAAATACTTAAATTAAATGTATTAATGTTTAATGGTAAACAACCGTGACAGCCGTCAACGGTCAACAACTAGTAGTATCAAAAGCAGCACAGCAGTTAACTGCTTTTTTTGTGGGAAAAAAACTTTGTTCTTTTTTTGCAAAACTTCTAGTTGCAATCTGCTAATTAATCTGCTAAAATACTTAAATTAAATATATTAATGTTTAATGGTAAACAACCGTGACAGCTTAACTGCTTTCTGTATTTGTAAAAAAAAAAAAAAAAAAATATTTTTTGCAAAACTTCTAATCTGCTGACAAAAAAATTATTTTATTATTCCCAAATTACTCCACTAAACTTACTGACTAAAGCCAATTGTTTTAAGAGAGAACTCCCACTCTACCTAAGTACTCTAAATGTTAAGTTAAAACACAAAATGAACTTTTTTTCTCACAAACACTGGTGTCTGTCTCACTGACTCTCTAGTCTCTACTAGTAGTCTCAACTCTGTTGTGTAAATTTTATTTAGTTAACTAACTACAGTTAGTTTAAAAGTTTAAACTAAACTAATAAGCTCAGACTCAGCAGCTGCAGGCCTGAAGCAAAATAAGGCCCACTGCCCAGTGCCCACCCACTACTAAGGCAGCTTAAACTAACTATAGTATTCGCTAAATTATTATATATAACTTAGTAAAGAAAGTAAGTCTGTAATAATTTCTGTCAGGAGTCCTGGACTCACTGTCAGCACACCACGTCTGCAGCCAGCAAGGGCTGCCTAAATCGTTTTTTTGAGGCAAGTTGACAAGTTGTTGAACAAAACAGACTCAGAGCTAACAAGGCTCCTATCCGCTCAACAGCTATCTCCTCTATGAGATTTTCGCGCCATTGAGGGGAAGGAGGCTTGTGGGGGCGGTCACGTGACGCTAGTAGTGTATCAGAGGCGAGACTCACCCATGACAGGCAGACTGGGAGGAGCCAGAGCACAGGCTGAAGTCAGCTCGCACACTTCAGCCTGTGCGAATAGGGCTCAATTACCAGTGCCGGGCTGGGAGGAGCAATGCCTGCACAGTGATACATAGAGATCACTGTGCAGGATAGGGTTTTGCTTGATCGCACATGCGATCAGTGTGACAGTGTCTGGTGTGCACAGTGCGCTCACTCGCGCAGTGAGAGCAGCCCGAGGAGGAGACGCTAGTGACTGACTGATGCGGTCTCACTCTCTACGCTGGTGACGTCAGCGTCGGCCCGCCTGGGTCCTAGCTCCCTCCTGCTTCAAGACAGTGCAGTTGACTATGGTTATTATGGTAAATGGTGTGTGGTACTGACACTGACTGTACCGGTGCTGAGGCAGCTAGTGGCTAACAAAAATAACAAAAAACAGAGCCTACAAAATAAACACACACACTAATAAAAAAAAAAAAAAAATTAAAAAAAAAATTAAAAATTTTTTTTTTTGGCTGATTTTTTTTTTTTTGCCCCATTTTTTTTCCTCCTTGCCCCCTGGGGGGTTCACGTGCGATTGTGCACAACTGGAGGAGCATCCACTGGGCACATATATATACATATGTGGTGGGAATGTCCTGAGATAGCCTGTGCATGGTATAGACCAGTGATAGTGAACCTTGGCACCCCAAATGTTTCAGAACTACATTTCCCATGATGCTTAGGCACTCTGCAGTCCAGTCAAGCATAATGGTAAATTTTATTCTGAAACATATGGAGTCCCAAGGTTCGCCATAACTTGTATAGACTATCCATCTTCTATCCTAAGTAAAATATTAAATAGTGCTCTTACAGCCCAACAGGTTCTGCTTCAGGAATTCATTAACAAATTTAACATTCATATTAAAGGAACAGTCTAATTTTACACAACTTTCCAATTTCTTTTTAGCATCAATTTTGCTTTGTTCTCTTGGTATTCTTAGTTGAAAGCTAAACCTAGGTAAGCTTTGCATGCTAATTTCTTAGCCCTTAAAGGCCGTATCTTATCTGACTGCATTTTGATTTTTTTTTCACAACTAGGGGGCGTTAGTTCATGTGTACCATATAGATAACATTGTTCTAACACCCGTGAAGTTACCTAGGAGTTAGCACTGATTGGCTAAAATGCAAATCTGTCAAATGAACTGAAATAATGTGGTAGTTTGCAGAGGGTTAGATACAAGGTAATCACAGAGGTGAAAAGTGAATTAATATAACTGTGTTGGTTATGTATAACTGGGGAATGTGTAATAAAGGGATTATCTACCCTTTTCAACAATAAAAATTCTGGTGTAGTCTGTCCCTTTAACTAATTTCTTAAAATAACTTGTACTGCCACAAGGATATGCAGATCAAGATATTAGAAAGACAGAGCTCCCACAGGGATGAAATATTAAGTAAAATAACACTTTTTATATGTCGGTACAGGCAGCAGGTTTACAAAATACGACAGAGAGCTTTCACAATCTGTGGTTTTATTGGATTATTATGCTAGATAGTCAACATGAAATAATACAATTGTACAACAGATGTTATACCTTACTACTCCCTTCTACACAATAATTTTACTATACTCCTTAGAATTAAGACTAAAACATTTTCATGAAGTAGACAAAGGGGCCTATTTATCAAGCTCAGTATGGAGCTTGATTCCACGTGTTTCTAGCGAGCCTCCAGACTCGCCAGAAACACAAGTTATGAAGCAGGGGTCTAAAAACCGCTGCTCCATAACCTGTCCGCCTGCTCTGAGGTGGCAGACAGACATCGCCGAAAATCAACCTGATCCAATACGCTCGGATTGAATGACACCCCCTGCTAGCGTCCGATTGGCCGCAAATCTGTGGGCGGCATTACACCAGCAGTTCACCAGAACTGCTGGTGCAATGATAAATGCAGAGAGCGCATGCTGTCGGCATTTATTAATGTGCAGCGGACATGATCTGCAATATCGGATCATGTCCGCTCGCATCATGAGAAATAGGCCCCTAAATGTCCAGGGTTTGAGGTCATTGGAGCTTCTTGATATAAGGGACCAAATGTCCAGTGGAGCAGCATCTATACTCATTTATTCTATTATTTTTTCCTTATTATGCTTTTTTTCAGGTTGTGGTCAATTCATCTTGTGATTCCTGTACTTTTGATGCCTATGAATTATATGAGAATCATATTACATTTTCAATACGGTTAATAGATGTTAGCTGTGCATTAGTAATAATATATGGTTTGTGAAAAACATATAGTTGACATATGACTGAGACAAGTTTATATGTTACTATAATTTTTTTGTGCATTTTGTGTTGTACGGTTATAAAACTATTAATAAAAATATTTCAACATAAACTACAGCTTTAAAAGCACATTTAGATCAGTAGATACAAAGATCAAAATCTATACCTTAGTCCACTATACGATTACTGCATGGCTAGCAGTGGTAAACTAATGAATATACAGGGAGTGCAGAATTATTAGGCAAGTTGTATTTTTGAGGATTAATTTTATTATTGAACAACAACCATGTTCTCAATGAACCCAAAAAACTAATTAATATCAAAGCTGAATAGTTTTGGAAGTAGTTTTAGTTTGTTTTTAGTTATAGCTATTTTAGGGGGATATCTGTGTGTGCAGGTGACTATTACTGTGCATAATTATTAGGCAACTTAACAAAAAACAAATATATACCCATTTCAATTATTTATTTTTACCAGTGAAACCAATATAACATCTCAACATTCACAAATATACATTTCTGACATTCAAAAACAAAACAAAACAAATCAGTGACCAATATAGCCACCTTTCTTTGCAAGGACACTCAAAAGCCTGCCATCTATGGATTCTGTCAGTGTTTTGATCTGTTCACCATCAACATTGCGTGCCGCAGCAACCACAGACTCCCAGACACTGTTCAGAGAGGTGTACTGTTTTCCCTCCTTGTAAATCTCACATTTGATGATGGACCACAAGTTCTCAATGGGGTTCAGATCAGGTGAACAAGGAGGCCATGTCATTAGATTTTCTTCTTTTATACCCTTTCTTGCCAGCCACGCTGTGGAGTACTTGGACGCGTGTGATGGAGCATTGTCCTGCATGAAAATCATGTTTTTCTGGAAGGATGCAGACTTCTTCCTGTACCACTGCTTGAAGAAGGTGTCTTCCAGAAACTGGCAGTAGGACTGGGAGTTGAGCTTGACTCCATCCTCAACCCGAAAAGGCCCCACAAGCTCATCTTTGATGATACCAGCCCAAACCAGTACTCCACCTCCACCTTGCTGGCGTCTGAGTCGGACTGGAGCTCTCTGCCCTTTACCAATCCAGCCACGGGCCCATCCATCTGGCCCATCAAGACTCACTCTCATTTCATCAGTCCATAAAACCTTAGAAAAATCAGTCTTGAGATATTTCTTGGCCCAGTCTTGACGTTTCAGCTTGTGTGTCTTGTTCAGTGGTGGTCGTCTTTCAGCCTTTCTTACCTTGGCCATGTCTCTGAGTATTGCACATCTTGTGCTTTTGGGCACTCCAGTGATGTTGCAGCTCTGAAATATGGCCAAACTGGTGGCAAGTGGCATCTTGGCAGCTGCACGCTTGACTTTTCTCAGTTCATGGGCAGTTATTTTGAGCCTTGGTTTTTCCACACGCTTCTTGCGACCCTGTTGACTATTTTGAATTAAACGCTTGATTGTTCGATGATCACGCTTCAGAAGCTTTGCAATTTTAAGAGTGCTGCATCCCTCTGCAAGATATCTCACTATTTTTGACTTTTCTGAGCCTGTCAAGTCCTTCTTTTGACCTATTTTGCCAAAGGAAAGGAAGTTGCCTAATAATTATGCACACCTGATATAGGGTGTTGATATCATTAGACCACACCCCTTCTCATTACAGAGATGCACATCACCTAATATTCTTAATTGGTAGTAGGCTTTCGAGCCTATACAGCTTGGAGTAAGACAACATGCATAAAGAGGATGATGTGGTCAAAATACTCATTTGCCTAATAATTCTGCACTACCTGTAATGAACCAACAAAGAAATGGCGCAAGGATGTCATGGGCTATTAATAAAGTTCTTTAGTTTAAATACTGGTGTGCTGCTCATGTGTAAGTATATATACATTGTAACACAGCTATAGTTAAGGTTTCTTGGGTTGTTCACTATTAAACCTGGTTTTCCGGAGTCTGTAATTTTGGATTGCTTAAAGGACAAGTAAATACAGTAGATTTGCATAATCAACAAATGCATGATAAAATGACAGCACAAAAGCACTTAGAGGCCTATTTATCAAGCCGTCAGCCGCAAATACGCTGGAATTCCGCAGCGTAATTGTGGCAAGCTTGATTCGCCTCATTTATCAAAGCCTACAGACCGGCAAAAGTTTAAATTTGTGACGTAACACACGATCCCCCGGTCACAGTCCGACACAGATCGATGCTTATGTCATTGCAGTTTTTTCTGAATGCAAATAACTTTTGCTAGTTATCAAATTTCTACCAGGTATGCTCGCCACTATTCCGGCCCAGCGTACCTGGTTTTCAATCCACCTCCCTGGAGGTGGTGGATGCCATTGGAATCAATGGGAGTTTGAAAGCAGCGAAAGCTTATGTTCGCTGCTGCCCGATATCCCATTGATTCCTATGGGAGAATAAAAGCTATGTTTACACCTAACACTCTAACATAAATCCAGAGTCTAAACACCCCTAATCGCTTCCACCTATATTATACTTATTAACCCCTAATCTGCCGCTCCCTACACTGCCGCCACCTACATTATACTTATTAACCCCTAATCTGCCACCCCCTACAACGCCACCACCTACATTATACTTATTAACCCCTAATCTGCTGCCCCCTACACCGCCGCCACCTACATTATACTTATTAACCTCTAATCTGCCGCCCGACACCGCCGCCACCTACATAAAAGTATTAACCCCTATCCCGCCGCTCCTGGAGCCCACCGAAACTAAATAAATGTATTAACCCCTAAACCCCTGGCCTCCCACATCACTACCACTTACTAAACCTATTAACCCCTAAACCACCAGCCCCCTACATTGCCATAAACTAAATTCAGCTATTAACTCTTAAACCTAACAACCCGCTAACTTTACATTAAATATTAACTCATCCCTATGTTATAATAAATGTAAACTTACCTTTAGAATTAAAATAAACTATATTAAACTACTAATTAACCTACCCTAACTATTATACTAAAATTACATTAAACTATATTAAACTATTAATTAATCTACCCTAGCTATTATACTAAAATTATATTAAACTACAAATTAAATTAAATATATTACATAGTTAAAAACCTAACCCTACTCAAATAATTAGTTACAAAAACCAACAACTAAGTTACATAAAGTAACAAACACTAAGTTACAAAAAAAATAAAATAAATAAAATAAAAAGTTTATAAAAATAAACACTGTTACACAAAGTAAAAAATAAATTATCAAATATTTAAACTAATTACAACTAATCTAAGAGCCCTATGAAAATAAAAAAGCCCCCCAAAATAAAAAAAACCCATACCCTACAATAAACTACCAATAGCCCTTAAATAGGGCCTTTTGCGGGACATTGCCCCAAAGAAAGCTCTTTTACCTGTAAAAAAAATACAGATACCCCCCCAACAGTAAAACCCACCACCCACACAACCAAACCGCCCAAATAAAAACCTACCTAAAAAAAACCTAAGCTCCCCATTTCCCTGAAAAGGGCATTTGGATGGCCATTGCCCTTCTTCAGATCTTCTATCTTCATCCATCCGGCACGGAGCGGCTCCATCTTCAAGACATCCGGCGCGGGGCATCCTCTTCTTACGACGTCTTCTTCTGAATGAAGGTTCCTTTAAATGACATCATCTAAGATGGCGTCCCTTAGATTCCGATTGGCAGCCAATCGGAATTAAGGTTGAAAAAATCCTATTGGCTGTTGCAATCAGCCAATAGGATTGAGCTTTCCTCCTACTGGCTGATCCAATCAGCCAATAGGATTGAGCTTGCATTCTATTGGCTATTCCAAAAAGGAACCTTCATTTGGAAGAAGACGTCGTAAAAAGAGGATGCTCCGCACCGGATGTCTTGAAGATGGAGCCACTCCGCGCCGGATGGATGAAGATAGAAGATGCCATCTGGATGAAGACTTCTGCCGGGTTGGATGAAGATTAGGCCCGCTTGGATGACGACTTCTGCCGGCTTCGATGAGGACTTCTGCCGCTTCGTTGAGGATGGATGTCCGGTCTTCAGAAACTGTAAGTGGATCTTCGGGGGTTAGTGTTAGGTTTTTTTTAAGGATTTATTGAGTGGGTTTTATTTTTAGATTAGGGTTTGGGCACCAAAAAAGAGCTAAATGCCCTTTTAAGGGCAATGCCCATCCAAATGCCCTTTTCAGGGCAATGGGGAGCTTAGGTTTTTTAGGTAGGTTTTTATTTTGGGGTTTGGTTGTGTGGGTGGTGGATTTTACTTTTTTTATTTTGATAGGGCTGGCGGTTTAGGGGTTAATATGTTTAGTAAGTGGTAGTGATGTGGGGGGCTGGCGGTTTAGGGGTTAATATGTTTAGTAAGTGGTAGTGATGCGGGAGGCCAGGGGTTTAGGGTTTAATACATTTATTTAGTTGCGGTGGGCTCTGTAAGCGGAGGGATAGGGGTTAATACATTTAGTTAGTTGCGGCGGTGTCGGGGAGCGGCGGAATAGGGGTGAATAAGTTTATTAGAGTTGTGGTGGGGTCCGGGAGCGGCGGGATGGGGGTTAATAACTTTCGGCTAGATTTAGAGTTGGGCGGTAGCCGTGAAAACCAGCGTTAGAGGCTCCTAACGCTGGTTTTTACAACCCTCTGGTATTTGGAGTCAGTCAGGAAAGGGTCTAACGCTCACTTTGCAGCCGCGACTTTTCCATACCGCAGATCCCCTTACGTCTTTTGCGTATCCTATCTTTTCAATGGGATCTTTCTAACACCGGTATTTAGAGTCGTGGCTGAAGTGAGCGTTAGAAATCTAACGACAAAACTCCAGCCGCAGAAAAAAAACAGGAGTTAAGAGCTTTCTGGGCTAACGCCGGTTTATAAAGCTCTTAACTACTGTGCTCTAAAGTACACTAACACCCATAAACTACCTATGTACCCCTAAACCGAGGTCCCCCCACATCGCCGCCACTCTATTAAATTTTTTAACCCCTAATCTGCCGCTCCGTACACCGCCGCCAGCTAAGTTATCCCTATGTACCCCTAATCTGCTGCCCCTAATACCGCCAACACCTATATTATATTTATTAACCTCTAATCTGCCGAGCGGACCTCACCGCTACTATAATAAAGTTATTAACCCCTAATCCGCCTCACTCCCGCCTCAATAACCCTATAATAAATAGTATTAACCCCTAATCTGCCCTCCCTAACATCGCCGACACCTAACTTCAAGCATTAACCCCTAATCTGCCGACCGGAGCTCACCTCTATTCTAATAAATTTTTTAACCCCTAAAGCTAATTCTAACCCTAACCCTAACACCCCCCTAACTTAAATATAATTTAAATCTAACGAAATAAATTAACTATTATTTAATAAATTAATCCTATTTAAAGCTAAATACTTACCTGTAAAATAAACCCTAATATAGCTACAATATAAATTATAATTATATTGCTGCTATTTTAGGATTAATATTTATTTTACAGGCAACTTTGTAATTATTTTAACCAGGTACAATAGCTATTAAATAGTTAATAACTATTTAATAGTTACCTAGTTAAAATAATTACAAAATTACCTGTAAAATAAATCCTAACCTAAGTTACAATTAAACCTAACACTACACTATCAATAAATAAATTAAATAAAATACCTACAATTACCTACAATTAAACCTAACACTACACTATCAATAAACTAATTAAATACAATACCTACAAATAAATACATTTAAATAAACTAACTAAAGTACAAAAAATAAAAAAGAACTAAGTTACAAAAAATTAAAAAATATTTACAAACATTAGAAAAATATTACAACAATTTTAAACTAATTACACCTACTCTAAGCCCCCTAATAAAATAACAAAGCCCCCCAAAATAAAAAAATGCCCTACCCTATTCTAAATTAAAAAAGTTCAAAGCTCTTTTACCTTACCAGCCCTTAAAAGGGCCCTTTGTGGGGCATGCCCCAAAGAATTCAGCTCTTTTGCCTGTAAAAGAAAAATACAACCCCCCCAACATTAAAACCCACCACCCACATACCCCTAATATAACCCAAACCCCCTCTTATATAAACCTAACACTACCCCCCTGAAGATCATCCTACCTTGTCTTCACCACACCGGGTATCACACCGATCCGTCCTGGCTCCGAAGTCTTCATCCAAGCCCAAGCAGGGGCTGGCGATCCATAATCCGGCTGAAGTCTTCTATCAAGCATCGGCTGAAGAGGTCCAGAAGAGGCTCCAAAGTCTTCATCCTATCCGGGAAGAAGAGGCGATCCGGACCGGCAACCATCTTGATCCAAGCGGCATCTTTTATCTTCATCCGATGACGAACGGCTCCATCCTGAAGACCTCCAGCACGGATCTATCCTCTTCTTCCGACGTCCAACTGAAGAATGAAGGTTCCTTTAAGGGACGTCATCCAAGATGGCATCCCTCGAATTCCGATTGGCTGATAGGATTCTATCAGCCAATCGGAATTAAGGTAGGAAAATTCTGATTGGCTGATGGAATCAGCCAATGAGATTCAAGTTCAATCCGATTGTCTGATTGGATCAGCCAATCAGATTGAGCTCGCATTCTATTGGCTGATCGGAACAGCCAATAGAATGCGAGCTCAATCTGATTGGCTGATCCAATCAGCCATCGGATTGAACTTGAATCTGATTGGCTGATTCCATCAGCCAATCAGAATTTTCCTACCTTAATTAAGATTGGCTGATAGAATCATATCAGCCAATCGGAATTCGAGGGACGCCATCTTGGATGATGTCCCTTAAAGGAACCTTCATTCTTCAGTTGGACGTCGGAAGAAGAGGATAGATCCGCGCTGGAGGTCTTCAGGATGGAGCCGTTCGTCATCGGATGAAGATAGAAGATGCCGCTTGGATCAAGATGGTTGCCGGTCTTTAATAACTTGCAGTTTATTCTCACTGCTCACCTACAGCGCTGGTATTACGGGTTTTTAGCAACCCGGCGTTAACAGGCAAGAAGTGAGCGTAGAGCAAAATTGAGCAAAATTGAGCTCCACACTGCACTCCAATACCAGTGCTGCTTAAGTCAGCAGTGAGCTGGTTGTACGTGCTCGTGCACAATTTCCCCATAGACATCAATGGAGAGAGCCGGCTGAGAAAAAGTCTAACACCTGTAAAAAAGCAGTGTAAAACTCAGTAACACAGCCCCATTGATTCCTATGGTGAAATAAAAGTTATGTTTACACCTAACACCCTAACATGAACCCCGAGTCTAAACACCCCTAATCTTACACTTATTAACCCCTAATCTGCTGCCCCAACATCGCTGACACCTACATTATATTTATTAACCCCTAATCTACCATTTCAGACATTGCCGCCACTATAATAAACATATTAATCCCTAAACCGCCGCACTCCCGCCTCGCAAACATTAGTTCAATATTATTAACCCCTAATCTGCAGTCCTAACATTGCCCGCCACCTATCTACATTTATTAACCCCTAATCTGCTGTCCCCAACGTCACCGCCACTATGCTAAATGTATTAACCCCTAAACCTAAGTCTAACCCTAACACCCACTAACTTAAATATCATTTAAATAAATCTAAATAAAACCTACTATTATTACCTAAATTATTCTTATTTAAAACTAAATACTTACCTATAAAATAAATCCTAAGCTAGCTACAATATAACTAATAGTTACATTGTAGTTAGCTTAGGGTTTATTTTTATTTTACAGGCAAGTTTGTATTTATTTTAACTAGGTAGAATAGTTACTAAATAGTTATTAACTATTTAATAACTACCTAGCTAAAATAAATACAATTTTACCTGTATAAAACCTAACCTAAGTCACCGTGAGAGATCCTCAGGTGTGCCACGGCAGACTGACAACAGTGAGGGGGTGTCCCTCTTTCAAATTTTGAGATATTGGGAGGTATGTGACAGGCTCATCAGGCATCATTTACAACCATGACATTGACATTCATTCACAGACAATCATTATGATTGTTTGTGAATGAATGTCAATATGTCATGTATAGTTTGTAGGAGGCATGGCATGACAGCACAGTACAGTGTGTGTATATATATCCTGTATTAGGCTACAATGTGTGATTTTGTAAAATTTTGGTATGGTGGTGTGCCGCTGGATTTTTTAATGTAAAAAAGTGTGCCACGGTAAAAAAAAGGTTGCAAATCACTAACCTAAGTTACACTAACACCTATCACTACACTACAATTAAATAAATTACCTAAATTAAATACAATTAAATAAATCAAATACAATTAGCTAAATTACAAAAAACCACACTAAATTACAGAAAATAAAACAATTACAAGATATTTAAACTAATTACACCTAATCTAATAGCCCTAGCAAAATAAAAAAAGCCCCCCCAAAATAAAAAACCCTAGCCTACAATAAACTACCAATAGCCCTTAAAATGGTCTTTTGCGGGGCCTTGCCCCAAATAAATCAGCTCTTTTACCTGTAAAAAAAAATACACCCATTAGTAAAACCCACCACCCAAACAACAAACCCCCCAAATAAAACCCTAACTAAAAAACTAAGCTCCCCATTGCCCTGAAAAGGGCATTTGTATGGGTATTGCCTTTAAAGGGCATTTAGCTCTATTGCAGTCCAAATAGCCCTAACCTAAAAATTAAACCCACCCAATACACCCTTAAAAAACCCTAACACTAACCCCCGAAGATCCACTTACCGTGAGAAGTCTTCATCCAAGCGGCAAGATGTCCTCAACGAAGCCGGCAGAAATGGTCCTCCAGATGGGCAGAAGTCTTTATCCAGACGGCATCTTCTATCTTCATCCTTCCGAAGTGGAGCGGGTCCATCTTCAAGACATCCGGCGCGGAGCATCCTCATCCAATGACGACTACCCGACGAATGAAGGTACCTTTAAGTGACGTCATCCAAGATGTCGTGCCTTAGATTTCGATTGACTGATAGAATTCTATCAGCCAATCGGAATTAAGGTTGAAAAAATCCAATTGGCTGATGCAATCAGCCAATAGGATTGAGCTTGCATTCTATTGGCTGTTCCAATCAGCCAATAGAATGTGAGCTCAATCCTATTGGCTGATTGGATCAGCCAATTGGATTGAAGTTCAAGCCACTTCTGCCCATCTAGAGGACCACTTCTGCCGACTTCGATGAGGACAACTTGCAGCTTGGATGAAGACTTCTCACGGTAAGTGGATCTTCGGGGGTTAGTGTTAGGATTCTTTAAGGGTGTATTGGGTGGGATTTATTATTAGGTTAGGGCTTTGGGCAGAAATAGAGCTAAATGCCCTTTTAAAGGCAATGCCCATCCAAATGCCCTTTTCAGGGCAATGGGGAGCTTAGGTTTTTTTAGTTAGGTTTTTTTTTGGGGGGGTTGGTTGTGTGGGTGGTGGGTTTTACTGTTGGGGGGTTGTTTGTATTTCTTTTTCAGGTAAAAGAGCTGATTTCTTTGGGGCAATGCCCCGCAATAGGCCCTTTTAAGGGCTATTGATAGTTTAGTTTAGGCTAGTGTTTTTTTTTTATTTTGGGGGGGCTTTTTTATTTTGATAGGGCTATTAGATTAGTTGTAATTAGTTTAAATATCTTGTAATTTTGTTTTTTATTTTCTGTAATTTAGTGTTTTTTGTTTTTTTTTTGTAATTTAGCTAATTTTATTTAATTCATTTAATTGTATTTCATTTAGGTAATTTATTTTATTGTAAGGCAGGTTAGGTTTTATTTTACAGGTAAATTTGTATTTATTTTAGCTAGGTAGTTATTAAATAGTTAATAACTATTTAGTAACTATTCTACCTAGTTAAAATAAATACAAACTTGCCTGTAAAATAAAAATAAACCCTAAGCTAGCTACGATGTAACTATTAGTTATATTGTAGCTAGCTTAGGGTTTATTTTATAGGTAAGTATTTAGTTTTAATTAGGAATAATTTAGGTAATGATAGGAATTTTATTTAGATTTATTTCAATTATATTTAAGTTAGGTGGTGTTAAAGTTAGGGTTAGACTTAGGTTTAAAGGGTTAATAAATTTAGAATAGTGGTAGCGACGTTGGGGACAACAGATTAGGGGTTAATAAGTATAATGTAGGTGGCGGCGATGTTAGGGGCGGCAGATTAGGGGTTAATAACATTTAACTAGTGTTTGCGAGACGGGAGTGTGGCGGTTCTGGGGTTAATATATTTATTATAGTGGCTGCGATGTCCGGAGCAGCAGATTAGGGGTTAATAATTTTATTTTAGTGTTTGCGATGCGGGAGGGCCTCGGTTTAGGGGTCAATAGGTAGTTTATGGGTGTTAGTGTACTTTTTAGCTTTAGTTATGAATTTTATGTTACAGCTTTGTAGTGTAAAACTCATAACTACTGACTTTAAAATGTGTTAGGAATCTTGGCGGTAGAGGGTGTACCGCTCACTTTTTGGCCTCCCAGGACAAACTCGTAATAATGGCGCTATGCAAGTCCCACTGAAAAAAGACTTTACAAAATTTACGTACGTTGATTTGCGTTAAAGCCAAAAAAGTGTGTGGTGCCCCTAAACCTGCAAGACTCGTAATACCAGCGGGTGTAAAAAAGCAGCGTTAGGACCTGTTATCACTGCGTTTTCAGCTTACCGCAAAACTCATAATCTAGCCGAAAGGATCTTAATGCACATGCCTAATACCAAATACACAGACTACACAAACATACATATCCTCTACATATCAAACACACTACAGAAACACTTCCCATACATTACATGTACACTCTACACACACAAACACTCACAAACTCTCTGCACACATACTACTCTACATATCACGCACAAACATACAGTGCCCTCCACTAATATTGGCACCCTTGGTAAATATGAGCAAAGAAGGTGTGAAAAATTGTCTTTATTGTTTACCATTTGAACACAACACAGGTTTATCCAAAATAAATAAATAAATATATGTGTGGCACCATTATTGGCACCCTTTTAGTCAATACTGTGTGCTACCTCCCTTTGCCATAATACCATTAAATTTACATTTTACAGCAGCATTGGAGTTTAGGTAAATTGGCTTCATTCTTGCACTTATGGAAAACTGTCCCTGGTGAAAATGTGAGAAAACTTTAAAATGTATTAGAATAATTGAGGGGAAGAACTACCTTGTAAATTTAATGATAATATGATGTCTAAATATTTTATACTTAAAGGGACAGTCTACTCCAGATTTTTTATTGTTTAAAAACATACGGCTAGATTTAGAGTTTTGTCGGTAAAGACCCACGTAGCTAACGCTGCTTTTTTTCCCAACGCACCCTTAAGACAACGCTGGTATTTAGAGTTGTCCGAGGGGCTGCGTTAGGCTCAAAAAAGGGAGCGTTGAGCCTAACTTCAACCCTCAATACCAGCATTGCTTACGGTAGCGGTAAGCAGCTAAAACGTGCTCGTGCATGATATCCCCATAGGAAACAATGGGGCAGTTTGGGCTGCAAAAAAGCAGCGTTCAGCTCCTAACGCAGCCCCATTGTTTCCTATGGGGAAACACTCTCTAAGTCTACACCTAACACCCTAACATGAACCCCGAGTCTAAACACCCCTAACCTTACACTTATTAACCCCTAATCTGCCGCCCCCGCTATCGCTGACACCTGCATTATACCATTAACCCCTAATCTGCCACTCCGGACACCGTCGCAACCTACATTATCCCTATGAACCTCTAATCTGCTGCCCCTAACACCGCCCGACCCCTATATTATAATTATTAACCCCTAATCTGCCCCCCCCAACGTCGCCATCACCTTACCTACACTTATTAACCCCTAATCTGCCGACCAGACGTCGACGCCACTATAATAAATGTATTAACCCCTAAACCGCCACACTCCTGCCTTGAAAACACTATAATAAATAGTATTAACCTCTAATCTCCCGCCCGCACCGTCGCCGCTACTATAATACATTTATTAACCCCTAAACCTAACTCTAACCCTAACACCCCCCTAACATGCATATAATTTAAATTAAACGAAATAATATTCCTAAAATTAAATTAAATAATCCTATTTAAAACTAAATACTTACCTATAAAATAAACCCTAATATAGCTAAAATATAACTAATAATTACATTGTAGCTATTTTAGGATTTATATTTATTTTACAGGCAACTTTGTATTTATTTTAATTAGGTACAATAGCTATTAAACAGTTAATAACTATTTAATAGCTACCTAGTTAAAATAAATACAAAATTACCTGTAAAATAAATCCTAAATTACAAATACACCTAACACTACACTATCATTAAATTAATTAAATAAATTACATAAAATTAGCTAAAATAAAATACAATAACATAAACTATACTATAATACAAAAACAAACAAACACTAAATTACAAAAAATCAGATTGAAGTTCAATCCGATTGGCTGATCCAATCAGCCAATCGTATTGAACTTGCATTTTATTGGCTGTTTTGATCAGCCAATAGAATGCAAGTTCAATACGATTGGCTGATTTGATCAGCCAATCGGATTGAACTTCAATCTGATTGGCTGATTGCATCAGCCAATCAGATTTTTTCTACCTTAATTCCGATTGGCTGATAGAATTCTATCAGCCAATCGGAATTGAAGGGACGCCATCTTGGATGACGTCCCTTAAAGGAACCTTCATTTGTCGTTAGTCCGTCGGTTGAAGAGGATGGCTCCGCGTTGGCTCCGTTGAAGATGGCTCCGCTCCGGATGAAGATTGAAGACGCAGCCTGGATGAACACTTCTACCGGATGGAGGACCTCTTCTTTGCCGCTTGGATGAAGACTTCTACCGGATCAAGGACCTCCTCTGCGCACCTTGGATGAAGAATTCGGCTCGGCTGGGTGAAGACGACTCAAGGTAGGATGATCTTCAGGGGGTTAGCGATAGGCTTATTTAAGGGGGGTTTGGGTGGGTTAGAGTAGGGGTGTGTGGGTTGTAATGTTGGGGGGGTATTGTATTTTTCTTTTCAGGTAAATTAGCTGATTACTTTGGGGCAATGCCCCGCAAAAAGGCCTTTTAAGGGCTGGTAAAAGAGCTGATTACTTTTGTATTTTAGAATAGGGTAGGGAATTTTTTATTTTGGGGGGCTTTTTTATTTTATTAGGGGGCTTAGATTAGGTGTTATTAGTTTAAACTGCTTGTAATTCTTTTTTATTTTTTGTAATTTAGTGGGGGGGGTTGTATTATAGTATAGTTTATATTATTGTATTTTATTTTAGCTAATTGTAGTTAATTTATTTAATTAATTTAATGATAGTGTAGTGTTAGGTGTATTTGTAACTTAGGTTAGGATTTATTTTACAGGTAATTTTGTATCGCCTAGATTTAGAGTTTTGCGGCCAAAGGGGTGCGTTAGCTACGCATGCTTTTTTTCTCCCGCACCTTTTAAATACCGCTGGTATTTAGAGTTCACAGAATGGCTGGGTTTTCAGTGCGTTAGGCTCCAAAAAGGGAGCGTAGAGCATAATTTAACGCCACTGCAACTCTCGATACCAGCGGTGCTTACGGACGCGGCCAGCTTCAAAAACGTGCTCGTGCACGATTCCTCCATAGAAAACAATGGGGCTGTTTGAGCTGAAAAAAAAACCTAACACCTGCAAAAAAGCCGCGTTCAGCTCCTAACGCAGCCCCATTGTTTTCTATGGGGAAACACTTCCTACGTCTGCACCTAACACCCTAACATGTACCCCGAGTCTACACACCCCTAACCTTACACTTATTAACCTCTAATCTGCCGCCCCCGCTATCGCTGACACCTGCATATTTTTTTAACCCCTAATATGCCGCTCCGTAAACCGCCGCTACTTACATTATCCCTATGTACCCCTAATCTGCTGCCCCTAACACCGCCGACCCCTATATTATATTAATTAACCCCTAATCTGCCCCCCACAACGTCGCCTCCACCTGCCTACACTTATTAACCCCTAATCTGCCGACCGGACCGCGCCGCTATTATAATAAAGTTATTAACCCCTAATCTGCCTCACTCCCGCCTCAATAACCCTATAATAAATAGTATTAACCCCTAATCTGCCCTCCCTAACATCGCTGACACCTAACTTCAAACATTAACCCCTAATCTGCTGACTGGAGGTCACCGCTATTCTAATAAATGTATTAACCCCTAAAGCTAATTCTAGCCCTAACCCTAACACCCCCCTAAGTTAAATATAATTTTTATCTAACGAAATAAATGAACTATTATTAAATAACTTATTCCTATTTAAAGCTAAATACTTAACTGTAAAATAAACCCTAATATAGCTACAATATAAATTATAATTATATTGTAGCTATTTTAGGATTATTATTTATTTTACAGGCAACTTTGTAATTATATTAACCAGGTACAATAGCTATTAAATAGTTAATAACTATTTAATAGTTACCTAGTTAAAATAATTACAAAATTACCTGTAAAATAAATCCTAACCTAAGTTACAATTAAACCTAACACTACACTATCAATAAATTATTTAAATACAATACCTACAAATAACTACAATTAAATAAACTAACTAAAGTACAAAAAATAAAAAAGAACTAAGTTACAAAAAATAAAAAAATATTTACAAACATTAGAAAAATATTACAACAATTTTAAACTAATTACACCTACTCTAAGCCCCCTAATAAAATAACAAAGCCCCCCAAAATAAAAAAATGCCCTACCCTATTCTAAATTTAAAAAGTTCAAAGCTCTTTTACCTTACCAGCCCTGAACAGGGCCCTTTGCGGGGCATGCCCCAAAGAATTCAGCTCTTTTGCCTGTAAAAAAAACACATACAATACCCCCCCCAACATTACAACCCACCACCCACATACCCCTAATCTAACCCAAACCCCCCTTAAATAAACCTAACACTAAGCCCCTGAAGATCTTCCTACCTTATCTTCACCATACCAGGTTCACCGATCCGTCCTCGGAAGTCTTGATCCAAGCCTCGGAAGTGTTGATCCAAACCCAAGCGGGGGGCTGAAGAGTGACATCCATCCTCGGGCTGAAGTCTGGATCCAAGCGGCGGCTGAAGAACTCCATCATCGGGCTGAAGTCGGAAGTCCATCATCGGGATGAAGTCTTCTATCAAGCCGCATCTTCAATCTTCTTTCTACTGGAGCAGAGAGGAGCCATCTTCTTTCCAACCGACGCGGATCCAACCTCTTCAACCGATGCCTACTCGCCGAATGACGGTTCCTTTAAATGACGTCATCCAAGATGGCGTCCCTCGAATTCCGATTGGCTGATAGGATTCTATCAGCCAATCGGAATTAAGGTAGGAAAATTCTGATTGGCTGATGGAATCAGCAATCATAATCAAGTTCAATCCGTTTGGCTGATCCAATCAGCCAATCAGATTGAGCTCGCATTCTATTGGCTGATCGGAACAGCCAATAGAATGCGAGCTCAATCTGATTGGCTGATTGGATCAGCCAATTGGATTGAACTTGATTCTTATTGGCTGATTCCATCAGCCAATCAGAATATTCCTACCTTAATTCCGATTGGCTGATAGAATCCTATCAGCCAATCGGAATTCAAGGGACGCCATCTTGGATGACGTCATTTAAAGGAACCGTCATTCGGCGAGTAGGCGTCGGTTGAAGAGGTTGGATCCGCGTCGGTTGGAAAGAAGATGGCTCCGCTCCGCTCCAGAAGAAAGAAGATTGAAGATGCGGCTTGATAGAAGACTTCATCCCGATGATGGACTTCCGACTTCAGCCCGATGATGGAGTTCTTCAGCCGCCGCTTGGATCCAGACTTCAGCCCGAGGATGGACGTCACTCTTCAGCCCCCCGCTTGGGCTTGGATCAACACTTCCGAGGCTTGGATCAAGACTTCCGAGGATGGATCGTGAACCTCGTATGGTGAAGATAAGGTAGGAAGATCTTCAGGGGCTTAGTGTTAGGTTTATTTAAGTGAGGTTTGGGTTAGATTAGGGGTATGTGGGTGGTGGGTTGTAATGTTGGGGGGGTATTGTATGCTTTTTTTTTACAAGCAAAAGAGCTGAATTGTTTGGGGCATGCCCCGCAAAGGGCCCTGTTCAGGGCTGGTAAGGTAAAAGAGCTTTGAACTTTTTTAATTTAGAATAGGGTAGGGCATTTTTTTATTTTGGGGGGCTTTGTTATTTTATTAGGGGGCTTAGAGTAGGTGTAATTAGTTTAAAATTGTTGCAATATTTTTCTAATGTTTGTAAATATTTTTTTATTTTTTGTAACTTAGTTCTTTTTTATTTTTTGTACTTTAGTTAGTTTATTTCATTGTATTTATTTGTAGATATTGTATTTAATCAATTTATTGATAGTGTAGTGTTAGGTTTAATTGTAGATAATTGTAGGTATTTTATTTAATTAATTTATTGATCGTGTAGTGTTAGGTTTAATTGTAACTTAGGTTAGGATTTATTTTACAGGTAATTTTGTAATTATTTTAACTATTTTAGCTAATAAATAGTTCTTAACTATTTAATAGCTATTGTACCTGGTTAAAATAAATACAACGTTACCTGTAAAATAAATATAAATCCTAAAATAGCTATAATATAATTATAATTTATATTGTAGCTATATTAGGGTTTATATTACAGGTAAGTATTTAGCTTTAAATAGGAATAATTTATTTAATAAGAGTTAATTTATTTCGTTAGATTTAAATTATATTTAATTTAGGGGGTGTTAGTGTTAGGGTTAGACTTAGCTTTAGTGGTTAATCCATTTATTACAGTAGCGGCTAGATTCGGTCGGCAGATTAGGGGTTAATAATTGCAGTTAGGTGTTGGCGATGTTAGGGAGGGCAGATTAGGGGTTAATACTATTTATTATAGGGTTATTGAGGCGGGAGGGAGGCGGATTAGGGGTTAATAACTTTATTATAGTAGCGGTGCGGTCCGCTCGGCAGATTAGGGGTTAATAAGTATAGGTAGGTGGAGGCAACGTTGAGGGGGGCAGATTAGGGGTTAATAAATATAATATAGGGGTCGGCAGTGTTAGGGGCAGCAGATTAGGGGTACATAAGGATAATGTAGGTGGCGGCGCTTTGCGGTCAGCAGATTAGGGGTTAATTATTGTAGGTAGCTGGCGGCGACGTTGTGGGGGGCAGGTTAGGGGTTAATAAATATAATATAGGGGTCGGCGGTGTTAGGGGAAGCAGATTAGGGGTACATAAGTATAACGTAGGTGGCGGTCGGCAGATTAGGGGTTAAAAAATTTTAATCGAGTGTCGGCGATGTGGGGGGGACCTCGGTTTAGGGGTACATAGGTAGTTTATGGGTGTTAGTGTACTTTAGAGCACAGTAGTTAAGAGCTTTATAAACCGGCGTTAGCCCAGAAAGCTCTTAACTACTGACTGTTTTCTGCGGCTGGAGTTTTGTCGTCAGATTTCTAACGCTCACTTCAGCCACGACTCTAAATACCGGCGTTAGAAAGATCCCATTGAAAAGATAGGATACGCAAATGACGTAAGGGGATCTGCGGTATGGAAAATTCGTGGCTGGAAAGTGAGCGTTAGACCCTTTAATGACTGACTCTAAATACCGGCGGTAGCCCAAAACCAGCATTAGGAGCCTCTAACGCTGGTTTTGACGGCTACCGCCAAACTCTAAATCTAGGCCTATGTATTTTAACTAGGTAGCTATTAAATAGTTATTAACTATTTAATAGCTATTGTACCTAGTTAAAATAAATACAAATTTGCCTGTAAAATAAATATAAATCCTAAAATAGCTACAATGTAATTATTAGTTATATTGTAGCTATATTAGGGTTTATTTTCTAGGTAAGTATTTATTTTTAAATATTGTACCTAGTTAAAATAAATACAAATTTGCCTGTAAAATAAATATGAATCCTAAAATAGCTACAATGTAATTATTAGTTATATTGTAGCTATATTAGGGTTTATTTTCTAGGTAAGTATTTAGTTTTAAATAGGATTATTTTATTTAATTTTAGGAATATTATTTTGTTTAATATAAATTATATTTATGTTAGGGGGGTGTTAGGGTTAGAGTTAGGTTTAGGGGTTAATAACTTTATTATAGTAGCGGCGACGTTGCGGGCGGGAGATTAGGGGTTAATAATTGTAGGTAGGTAGCGGAGATGTTAGGGAGGGCAGATTAGGGGTTAATCAAATTTATTATAGTGTTTGCAAGGCAGGAGTGTGGCGGTTTAGGGGTTAATACATTTATTATAGTGGCGGCGAGGTCCAGTCGGCAGATTAAGGGTTAATAAGTGTAGTTAGGTGGCGGCGACGTGGGGGGCAGATTAGGGGTTAATAAATATAATATAGGGGTTGGCGATGTTAGGGGCAGCAGATTAGGGGTTTATAGGTATAATGTAGGTGGCGGCGGTGTCCCGTCGGCAGATTACGGTCAGCAGATTAGGGGTTAAAATATTTTATTATAGTGGCGGCAAAGTGGGGGGGCCTCGGTTTAGGGGTACATAGGTAGTTTATGGGTGTTAGTGTACTTTAGAGCACAGTAGTTAAGGGTTTTATATTCCGGCGTTAGCCCATAAAGCTCTTAACTACTGACTTTTTTTGGCGGTAGGAGTCTTGTCGGTAGTGGGTCTACTGCTCACTTCTCCTAAAACTCCAAATACCGGCATTAGGCAGATCCCATTGAAAAGATAGGATACTCAATTGGCGTAAGGGTATCTGCGGTAGCCTGGAATCGTGGTAGGGAAGTGAGCGTTAGACCTTTCCTGCTGACTCTAAATACCAGCGGGCGGCCAAAAGCAGCGTTAGTACCCCTTAACGCTGCTTTTGACGGCTAATGCAAACCTCTAAATCTAGGTGATAGATTTTTCACTTTATTACCCAATACCCCAGTTTTGCATAACCTACACGGTTATATTAATACACTTTTTAACCTCTGTAATTACATTGTATCTAAACTCTGCAAACTACCCCTTATCTCCAATCAGTGCTGACTCATAAATAAGTGAGTGAGCACAATGTTATCTATATGGCTCACGTGAACTAGCGCTGTCTAGCTGTGAAAAACTGTAAAAATGCACTGAGATAAGAGGCGGCCATCAAGGTCTTAGAAATTAGCATATGAGCCTACCTAGGTTTAGCTTGCAACAAAGTATACCAAGAAAACAAAGCAAATGTGATGCTAAAAGTAAATCGGAAAGTTGTTTAAAATTGCATGCTCTATCTGAATCATGAGAGTTTAATTTTGACTAGACTGTCCCTTTTTATGGTGCATGCCATGGCTAAACAGTGAGTTCACTTCATCTAACTGGGTAAATATTAATTTTATCCCCCTTAAAAGTTGTTTAGAACTCATATAAACTAGTAAACTATCCATCCTGTTCATTTAAGATATTTTGATTACATTTCTGGCTTGAGCAAAACTCATAGGGGCCGATTTATCATTGGGGACGTATAACCCTGTTTCCGCGCGAGCCTTCAGGCTTGCGGGAAACAGGAGTTAAGAAGCAGCGGTCTTAAGACTGCTGCCCTTTAACTCGTATGCCTCTTCTGAGACGGCAGACATCAATCCGCCCAATCTCATACGAATGGTTGCAAATCTGCAGGGGGTGGCATTGCTCAAGCAGTTCACAAGAACTGCTTGTGCAATGATATATGCTGACAGCTACATCGGATCATGTCCGCCAGACACTTGAAAAATTGGCCCTACAGTATACTTTAAATCAGCTAGGCTAGATGGCTTACATTATCTTCCAAAATCATATAACCATGATAATCTTGTACAAGAAGATTTTACAATGCAATAAAACATTTCTATACCAACAAGGCACTTCAGCAACACTGTGAGCACTGACTTTTAGGATATTACCATGCCCTTCTCTTACTTCAACAAAATGCTGTGCTACTGTATCATCAATCTATAGTTTTACACATTGATGCCGAATTATCAAGCCATCAACTATGCTGCATTCGACGGCACTAATACGCTCTCCTAACATCGTGGCTGCGGACCTGAAAACGATCTCCATATTTATAAAAAAAGCCGGCAAAAAGCAGCGCACCAAGTACGGGGAGATGAGCAGCGGACTGTTGTTAACTAACAGTCATCGCTCTTGCTGCTATTTGGCTTTTTCCCAACTTTATTTATACCCTGTCACTAAACACCGCCACTATACTTAAATGTTTAACCTCTATCCTGCCACTCCCAGAGCCCACCGCAACTAAATAAAAGTATTAACCCCTATCCCGCCGTTCCCGGAGCCCACCGCAACTAAATAAAAGTATTAACCCCTATCCCACCACTCCCGGAGTCTACCGCAACTAAATAAAAGTATTAACCCCTATCCAGCCAGTCCCGGAGCCCACTGCAACTAAATAAAAGTATTAACCCCTATCCCTCCGTTCCCAGATCCCACCGCAACTAAATAAAAGTATTAACCCCTATCCAGCCACTCCTGGACCCCTCCGCAGCTAAATAAATGTATTAACCCCTAAACCCCTGGCCTTCCACATCACTACCACTTACTAAACCTATTAACCCCTAAACCGCCAGCCCCCCACATCGCCATAAACTAAATTAAGCTATTAAACCCTAAACCTAACAACCGCTAACTTTACATTAAAATTACCTCATCCCTATCTTATAATAAATTTAATTTTACCTGTAGAATTAAATTAAACTATATTAAACTATTAATTGACCTACCCTAACTATTATACTAGAATGACATTAAAATATATTAAACTATTAATTAACTTACCCTAACTATTATACTAAAATTACATTAAATTAACAATTAAATTAACTATATTACATATTTAAAAATCTAACCCTGCTCAAGTTATTTAAATCTACAATAAAAAATTACTAAATTACAAAAAAATATCAACTAAGTTACAAAAAATAAAAAAACCACAGTATCAAAAATAAAAAACAATTACACCTAATCTAATAGACCTATCAAAATACAAAAGACCCCCCAAAATGAAAAAAAAAAAACCCTAGCCTACAATAAACTACCAATGGCCCTTAAAAGGGTCTTTTGCGGGGCATCGCTCCAAAGAAATCAGCTCTTTTACCTGTAAAAAAAATACAAACTCCCTCCCCAACAGTAAAATTCACCACCCAACCCCAACTAACCAACCCCCCCAAATAAAAACCTTTCTAAAAAACCCAAGCTCCTCATTGCCCTGAAAAGGGCATTTGTATGGGCATTGCCCTAAGAGGGCATTTAGCTCTTTTAATGCCCAAAGTCCCTAACCTAAAATTAAAACCCACCCAATAAACCCTTAAAAAACCTAACACTAACCACCGACGATCCACTTACAATTTTCGAAGACCAGACATCCATCCTCATCCAAGCAGCAGAAGTTCTCATTGAAGCTGGCAGAAGTCTTCATCCAAGTGGATTTTGGGGGGTCTTTTTTTATTTTGATAGGGATAGGTGTAATTGTTTTTTATTTTTGATGCTGTGGTTTTTTATTTTTTGTTAATTAGTGTTTTTTATTTTTTGTAACTTAGTGTTTTTTATTTTGTAACTTAGTTATTTTTTTGTAATTTAGTAATTTTTAATTGTAGATTTAAATAATTTGAGTAGGGTTAGGTTTTTAAATATGTAATATAGTTAATTTAATTGTTAGTTTAATGTAATTTTAGTCTAATAGTTAGGGTAGGTTAAATAATAGTTTAATATAATTTTAGTATAATAGTTAGGGTAGGTTAATTAATAGTTTAATATAGTTTAATGTAATTTGAGTATTATAGTTAGGGTAGGTTAATTAATAGTTTAATATAGTTTATTTTAATTCTAAAGGTAAGTTTTAATTTATTATAAGATAGGGATGAGTTAATATTTAATGTAAAGTTAGCAGGTTGTTAGGTTTAGGGGTTAATATCTTAATTTAGTTTATGGCAATGTGGGGGGCTGACAGTTTAGGGGTTAATAGGTTTAGTTAGTGGTAGTGATGTGGGAGGCCAGGGGTTAATAATTTTATTACAGTTGCGGCGGGGTCCGGGAGCGGCAGGATAGGGGTTAATATATTTATTTTGTTGCAGTGGGCTCCGGGACCTGCGGAATAGGGGTTAATACTTTTATTTAGTTGCGGTGGGATCCGGGAGCGGCGGGATAGGGGTTTATACATTTTATTTAGTGGTGGCAGTGGCGGTGCGGCAGATTAGGGGTGTTTAGATTCGGGGTTTATGTTAGGGTGTCAGGTATAAAAGTTACTTGTTTTCTACCATGGAAATCAATGGGATATCTGGCAGCATCGAACATAAGCTTTGCTGCTTTCAGACTCCCATTGCTTCCTATGGCATCTGCGGCCTCCAGGGTGGCGGATTGAAAACCAGGTACGCTGGACTGGAATAGTGGTGAGCGTACCTGTTAGAAATTTGTTAACTTGCAAAAGTTGTCAGATAGTGCCAGACAGGCAGATTGTATGTCTGTATTCATAGGTCTGTAGGCTTTGATAACTAGGTCGAATCAGGCTCACCACAATTACGCTGCGGAATTCCAGCGTATTTCAGGTTGACGGCTTGATAAATATCCCTCATTGTCTGCCATATTATATACCATTGTCACAAAA
Organism: Bombina bombina; assembly: GCF_027579735.1. Classification (NCBI taxonomy): domain Eukaryota; kingdom Metazoa; phylum Chordata; class Amphibia; order Anura; family Bombinatoridae; genus Bombina; species Bombina bombina. The sequence continues at coordinate 1,027,118,441 of NC_069503.1, read as the reverse complement.
GGGATAATGTGACTAGTGGGGTCACCCCCAGTGCAAAGTACCTCTTCTACCTTAACACAAATCCATAAACTTCCTAACCATAAAGGAAAAACACAAAGACACCAGGGTGGAAGAAAAGACAGGATAGCATTTGTGTTTATAAAAAATTACATATTATAACTGACTAACTTTTAACATAGGATGGTGACAAGTGAGCCCCTAGCTACTCAGAAAATCCAGAGGTTAGCAGCCCCACTGGAGACTGCTAGGAGAAAGCTCCATTCAAACAGAGGCAATGAGGTTTCTGGAGTTCTCATGACCTACTGTAAAGGAGAGAAATGGCACTCCAGGCCATCAGCTGCAATATCTGCCTCTTTCCAACAGCCTGGCCATCACTTCCCTCAACATCTTTGTCATCAACAAAGGCCACAACCTCCTGCAACAAAACAACTCTTGCCTCAATTTCTAACAAAACACCCAACTTGGGGCTCACTTCCATTGAGCCGCAGGCTACCAAAGTGGCCGACAGTTAAAGTATTTACGGCTCCATTTTAGTACCAGGTTTTCATTGAAATATTTTGTACATTGCTTGCAGTCGCTCTTTTTGTGCAGGTGTAAGATGGATATGTATGTTTAAATATTTGTATATATATATATAGATATGTATTTATATATGTGCATATATATATATTTAAAGAACAAAGTGCCAGCACTACTAGTATAAATATATGAGGGTCTTTACAAAAAATATAGTGTTCCTATATAGGATACACTTTCTTGTAGTGCACGGTAGGGGGCCTATCTATCAAGCTCCGAAAGGAGCTTGACGGCCTGTGTTTCTGGCGAGTCACAAAGACCGCTGCTCCATAACCCTGTCCGCCTGCTCTGCAAGTGAGCGGTGAGGGGAAACTGCTCGTTAGCACTGCACCACTGTTACCGCAAAACTCGTAATCTAGGTGATACTGTTTTAACTTATGCAGTTTTATTTAGTAGTTTTTGTTTAATATACAAATGATATTCATATGTATGAGTAATTCTTCTGTTATATGCACAAATACCTTTGCAACATGAATATTTGCATCCTCTGACACATTGTATACTTGTACTTGTGTATGTGTTTATATTGATTAAGCCACATATTTAGTTATTTTGTGGCATACAATTACTGACACATTCCATATTCTTAAATGCATCTATCTGTATAGATTAAAGGGACACTGAACCCAATTTTTTTCTTTCATGATTCAGATAGAGCATGCAATTTTAAGCAACTTTCTAATTTACTCCTATTATCAATTTTTCTTTGTTCTCTTGCTATCTTTATTGAAAAAGAAGGTATCTAAGCTTATTTTTTGGTTCAGACACTAGACAGTACTTTTTTACTGGTGGATAGATTTATCCACCAATCAGCAAGAACAACCCAGGTTGTTCATCAAAAGTGGGCCGGCATCTAAACTTACATTCTTGCATTTCAAATAAAGATACCAAGAGAGTGAAGAAATGTGATAATAGTAGTAAATTAGAAAGTTGCTTAACATGTCATGCTCTATCTGAATCACAAAAGAAAAAATTTGGGGTTAGTGTCCCTTTAAGCCGCATTTAAACTTTTATTGTGGCATATAACATTTGATTTACTTTATATTACAGAATTATTGTTTAGCTGGTTTCAGCGCTGTTTTTCTTTCTTTTCTTTTTTTTGACTATGTATATTTAAATGATATAAATAGTAGAACACCATAAGCACAACCCATTGAGGGCTAGATTATGAGTGGCGCCATATTTTTCGCTCCCACTCATGTGTCTCCAAAAGTGAAGCGCAAAAGGGATGACCCATCAACGTGTTAACTGGACAGCATGTTTCCGAACCCTTTGCTTCCAAAGCTAAGCCCCTCTGGCTTTTTAATTAGTATTGTAGTGAGGTATGAAAAGCAAAACAACACCTGGGTATGCCTTAACATATTCCACTCGAACATTGATTCCTACTGCAGCTATTGAGGAGGAAACTAGCTCACTAACATGCAAAGCTCCAAAAGTGCTATTGTGCATGAAACATTACTAATTCATATTCAGAATTAGAAACATCCTCCAAAACATTAACTAGTTGTACCAGCCTATTACTATTGATAGTTTCCTTCTGTTCAGCTCCAACCTTTCTCTGTCTCACTAAAATGCCCCTGAGGGATCAGACAAACTAAACAATCTAAAGAATGACAAGTCATCAGGGAGAGATACCACAGATGGCTATCCCTCAAATGCATTAGCCACTGCAAAAGTATTACCTGGAAGCAGGGGTCAACAACCTTGGCTCCCCAGATGTTTTGGAACTACATTTCCCATGATGCTCAGACACTATAGGCTGGCTGAGTATCATGGGAAATGTAGTTCCAAAACATCTTGGGAGCCAAGGGTGCTGACCCCTGCCTGGAACTTTCTGGAAGGCTGATGCTACACTCTCCATGCTCACTGCAGAAATGTTGTCACTCCCTCCTGTGTTTACTGTAAGTCTGCAAAGTAACTGGTGTAAAAGAAGTTCTCACAAGGGAAAGCAATGTGTTTCAATATCTGCCAGATACTAAAGGAAATCCAGAGAGATAAGGCCCTTAACAGAAGCACCTGGAGCTAATTTCCTAAACAATCCCCATTTAAAGTGAGACAAGGTATCTGCAATTTAATTATTAAATCTAGGAGCATGATGCACAATTAAATGAATATTCAATCCCAGGTAGTGCAAAACCAATAAACTCAGGTAGGAGAGGAAGCTGACAACCTATTTATTGCATATACAACACTCAAGTTTTCACACCAAAATATTACAGAGTGATGCATAAACTGCTCTCCCCAAAATTCTACTCCCAGCATTGATGCAAATAGCTTGAGCATTGTAAAAATTCCTTGTGATGCCCAAGACATACCAATCTGCACTCCGTAGACCCTAATTATTGGTCCCATACCCATGGGAACCCGTTGAATCCTTAAGCAGATGTCTAGACTGGCTCAAAATTGGATCTGAACACCATAAGCACACCCCATTGAGGGCTAGATTATGAGTGGTGCCCTATTTTTCGCTCCCGCTCACGTGTTAGCTTAACTAGACTGAGGCATTTAGGCGCATCAAGTTGCACTAGTAAGTTAAAAGTTGCTGCAAGAGTGTAAACCTGACACATGCAAAAAGTTGAACTTTGGATATTGCGACCGTGTTAACGTATTCTCTCATAGACTTCAATGGAGTGCAAAAACTGCATTGGGTTGCGCTCATATTACAAGTTGAAATTAAAAAGTTAGTGCGAGAGCAAGAACCTGAGGTGCAAAAAGTTGATCTTCAAATAATGTGAAAGCATTAACGTATTCTCCTAAAGACTTCAATGGAGCAATGGAGCATACATACTCACACGCTAACCCAACTGTGTTTATTCAAGAGCACTAAACCTGATAGTGATATGAAATATGAATATTACGCATTCTAATGTTCTTCACATAGTAGAGGATGTTCTATATATAACTTTTTTTTTTAAATGTTTAAACAATTTTTATCAAACAGTGTTTATATAACTGTAACTGTACTTTTACACGTATTATGTTTGTTTTATGCAAATTGTTTTTCTTTACCTACCCTTTACACAAGCTTTCAAGTCGAGCTTACCAGCTTGCACTCAAGTGAACACGTTTTCTTTAAACTCGTAATACTATTTCCGTCACATGCAAAAAGCAGAAAAAAAGCTTATATCACTTGCCCGCTACAGTTAGCGTGTCACTCATAATCTAGCCCTGAATTGGAGTAGAAATCTCTTCCATAGCCCTGGAAATTGTAAGCCTACGTCTATGCTTTCCTTTCAAAGGGGCCTCCAGTTTTCAGTTAAAGACCCTGCCAATCAGGATAACCTTGCAGACAAAGTTCGACAGTCCCAATAAAGATTCCAATTGTTTCAGAGTGATTGAACCCACTGTAGGAGATGTTTGAGACACTTTCAGTATGAGATTCACTTTATAAAGTGGTAAGCAACACAGCCTAATGCAAAAAAATAAATAAATCTGAAAGCCTCAAATAATGTGCATTATACAGCACATCCTATTGTCAAGCCGCAACCTATGTATTAGTTACCCTGCACTTTACAACCCTTTTAAGAAAATTGATGATGGATGCAATGGTATTAAACAAATACCAAACAAATGGTATCAAATTTTGTCAACTCCCTTTTACACACAGATCTTACAATGCTCAGTGCCGAATAAAAGAATTAATAGTTCACTGATCTTAGGGCTGTCTCATTTAATTAAAATGGCCTACTATCCTGCCCAAGCTCATCTCCTTTGCTAACTTCAGTTTTTTTATGGGAAAAGAGCCCTGTACCACATCATTAACAGAAATCATAAATCCCTTACTTAAGCCAGTCAGCAAAAACTTTGCAGACTTGGGATCTGGGTATTTTGATAGCCATCTTTCAAGGATGTCCATCCTCACAGGACTGTGGGCCCTTAATACCTGTTCTGACTGACTGTAATATGATCTTCTTTATTCACACACTTGCTTTCTCCCTGTGGTCCTCCACAATATTTGCAAATGTGAACCTGTAGCTGTTTTTTTACATTGGTTTTCCTAAAATCTCGGCACTCCAACCTCTTACTCGGTGCACGAGAAAAAGTATGGGAATTACCTAATTTACCACCCCCTAATGGCGAAAGGTGCGTTTCTTGACCTTACCTGGACCCCCAACTCCATGTCTGTTGCGCCAAATTTTAGTAGGGGATTTACCTCCATAACACACCTGAATTCAGCGTCATAATCATGCCATGCTCACTCTTTAGACTTATATTCATATATTTTAAGATTTCTAAAGCCCGAATGGGATATTTCTCTAAATAATATGAGACGAGCAGTCGAAAACATTGCTGCCATTCATCAAAAGACTCACTTAATTTTCTTCGGTCCAGAACCATTCCTATTCCTCTCTTTTGTCAATAGACCTCAACTGATAAATTAAATACATTCCTATACCATCCCTTATGTATGTTTTTTTATTGTTTTGGATTTTAAATAAGCATGCAAATAATGTAGTAAACATAAGTGTCACCTTGCATTGCACCCTTGCTTCCAGGTGCCGTTTGAACAATAGATTATTCATTTGCTTCTGATTAAACCTTGCTACTTTCTCCATCTGGAACACTGGATTATGCACCTGGCCAGCCTCTAACTTTTTTATTTTATAATGAGGAAGATACACTTTTTCTTATTAGAAGCTAGGCCAAGATTCAGCAATATCTGAACGAGAATATCAGGTGATATCTGAATTATTTGAATGTGCATGGGAAAAACTGTTTGCTCACCTGGTCCAGGTGCTCCTCCTGTACTGTCCCTGCTAGTGGAACCAGTAGTCAGCCCTACTCTAAAAGTAAATGGTATCTCAGACAACTGTCTGGTGCAGCTGTCTCTGTAGTTACTGGATTACCTCCAGATGCAGTTGAACACCTCTCAGAAGCCACATAAACCTGAAAGACAGAAAACAAATCCTGAGTACCCTGGGCAGCAGTAAATGTGACTCTGGGTGTGTTGATTAAGCTATCCTGCCTACCCCCATCTCCCAGCTGAACAGCATCCATACCATGCAGATTAGTATTTTGCTTCATAAAACCTGCCATATTCCTACATTAGCAGAACCATGTATATGAGGCCTAGCTACCTGTATTGCTCCATTATGCATTGTCCTAGATATGGAAGCAGTGTTTTGCCTGTCATTTTCAGTTTGAGGCCTACTAGGAATGTCTCACAATTGTATACATTAATCTGAGACCTGCAATTCCCTGTGTACTTTAACATTTATTAATACATTCCTCAGTAAGAATGTTGTGGGCCGCACCTCTGCTGATTGAAGATCCTCCTCATTAATCCCTTCACCACTGGAACTATGACCCAACTAGTGCCACCATCACCCTTGGGTACGGGAAAGACGAAGGGATAGGGATATTAACTGGCCATACTTGAGACAAGGAGGAGAATGTAGCAAGCTTTACTTGAAGGCCCAAATGTGACTGCTGGTCCTGATCTTTGTCTTCACTATGCAACTGCCTGCTCTCGTCTTCTGCATCCCCACTGCTGTTATTTGGGCTTGCAAGAATTTGGGACCCATCCACAGATAAGCCTGGGCTGGGAAGACCATTTTAACAGAAAACCAAGGGGGAGAGGGAATAAGATCACTCTTTGAGCCACTTATCTTTTCTGCTTTAACTTCTTAATGCCTGGTTATCTGTGTTGACACATCCCTGAAATGCTACATGCACACTCCATTGCAAAAAAGGCTTCACCGATCCCTGTAGTTACTCTCAGTTCTTCTAGAGGAGAAGAGGATCAGGGCTTGGTACAGGTCCTGCTTATGAAAGATATAGAGATAATCAGATAGATAGATAGATAGATAGATAGATAGATAGGTAGATAGATAGATATTTGCCTATATTAACATTAGTATTTCTTTCCCCCTCTCAGAACATTCTCCACAAATACCAATGGAACATAAATCAAAATTATTTATAGCGGCAACTGGTGTCTGTTCTTTTTACACGTGCATTTAAAACTACATTTATATGGCATAATCATAGTTATGGAACATATGTCTTAAAATGTATTTTAAAAAATTCTACATGTGAGTAATAAAATTCTAAGTTGGTATAATTGTCCTGAATGAAGCAATAAATAGCTTTGCTTATAACACTCTAAATTGCTCCATAGGAATAATTCTTTATTAATGAAACTAAAGTCATAATTAAACTTTTATGATTCAGATGTAGCAGGAATGGCCAACTATCAGCCTATAAGCCTCATGTGGCCCTCTGCACTAGTTTTTGCAGCTCCTAGAAAAAAAAAACAGAACTAACAATATATGAATTAGCCATTAGGGACTTCTGTGGGGACGGCAAATTAGGTGATCACAACACAAAAAACAAACGCCCGCTGGAAGAGGAACAGCAAAAAGAGGCTTCTCTGCTACCTTACCTAATGTCAGTGGACATTTTTATAAAATATTTTATCTCTATATTTAATAGCCATACATTTATATGTGGCCCTTAAAGGGACACTGAACCCAAATTTTTTTTTCCTGATTCAGATACAACATGCAATTTTAAGCAACTTTCTAATTTACTCCTATTATCACGTTTTCTTTGTTCTTTTTCTATCTTTATTTGAAAAAGAAGGCATCTAAGCTAAGGAGCCAGCATTTTTTTTTTGGTTCAGCACCATAGACAGCACTTGATTATTGGTGCTGTCCAATCAGCAAGGACAACCCAGGTTGTTCACCAAAAATGGGCCGGCATCTAAACGGACATTCTTGCTTTTCAAATAAACATACCAAAAGAATGAAGAACATTTGATAAAAGGAGTAAATTAGAAAGTTGCTTAAAATTGCATGCTCTATCTGAATCACAAAAGAAAAAATTTGGGTTCAGTGTCCCTTTAAGTCTTCTTAATTATTGATCTGTTGCACCAATGTGTTAGTAAAGTGGCCTTCCATGCAGTTTGAAGAGACTTTTCAATTTACATACATTATCAAATAGTGCAGTCTTTTTATATGCACACTCTATAAGGCAACAGCTACTATTGAGAATGTGCAAGAGTTCACAGTGTATATATATGCCTGTGATTGGCTGATGGCTGTCACATGATTCTGGGGCTGAAAGGAAATTTTGACATTTGTTAGAAAAAATATATTGCTCATTTAAAATTCAGAGTAGGGGCTATTACATTGACTTTCTATTATGCATTTTTTTTGATTATGCAGTTCTCCTGTATTTATAAATCCTCAATTGTATCCTATATTTCAGGGACTTAACAAAATGTAATAGTTGTGTTAATACAGCTAGCGTAATTAAAGGACCACTCAATGCAATATAATTGCATAATTAATAAATGCATAATAAAAAGACAAATATTTAACACCTACTCTGAATTTCAAATAAGCATTAGATTTTTTTTCCAGGCAAATTTTTTTTTCTCCTATTTTCAAGCCCCCTCTACCTGACATCAGCCAATCACAGACTAGTATACGTATACCCTGTAAGCTTGTGCACATGCTCAATAGGATCTTGTTCCCCAGAAAGTGTGAATATAAAAAGACTGTGCAAAATTTGATAAAGGAAGTATATTGCAAAGTGTCTTAAAACTGCATGCTCTATCGGGATCATAAAAGTTTATTTTTGACTCGAGTGCCCCTTTAAGCGATCAAATTAACCAAAAATGTTATTTTCTTGCTTAACTTGACCATACAACGAAAATGTCATCATAGAGGTTTTTACAAGTAATAAAAAATATTGTTATCACAGTCATTTCTTTTTATTGTATACACAACATATATTGCTGCTTACAATGTTTATAATCCAAGAGTTAGAAAAATAGCTAAATGCATATTAAATGACAGCAATCCTTCCTTACCACAAGTCATAAAACAGGCGCCATTTATATTATGGTCAGGATTATATCTTGTGACAACTTATTTATTTTTAAACTCTTATTATTTTACGTCACCATTTTGACCTTTCTGTCTTAACATAAGACATACACTGCCAAGTATAAGCGAGAAATTGTCTCTCCAGAGGAATACTCCGGTTGGATTGATCTTAGCTTTGGATTCCAATTTATTGAAAAATCAATGTCCATTTATGTGACCGTCATAAGTGGCTTTCTTCCAGATTTATGATTGCTTAGGGATGCCTGATATCACCAAGTGAGATCAGAATAACTTAGTCAAAAGTTCTGTCATTGTAAAAGACTCTCATTATTCTACTTTATTAGATTTCAATGAATCTGACTCATTTAATGTTTTCTTTAAAAGTCCTTGTGTTTCTCTGTAAAGTTTCTCAACACTTTCAGCAGGAATAAATAAAAGTTAAACTCAAAACATTTCCTACAATGCATTGTAAAGAGCAGTAGCTAAACATTTTTGTGCACGGTGAAATGTTAAGTTAAAGGGACAGTCTACTCCACAATTTGTATTGTTTTAAAAGATAGATAATCCCTTTATTGCCCATTTCCTAGTTTTGCATAACCAACACTGTTATATTAATATACTTTTTACCTCTGTGATTACCTTATATATAAGCATCTTCTGACAGCACCCTGATCACATGACTGTTATTTATAATATATTGACTTGCATTTTAGCCAATTAGTGCTGTGTTGTGCTGACTCTTAACTAACTCCATGGGAGAGAGCACAATGTTATGTATATGGCCCACATGAACTAGTAGTCTCCTGTTGTGAAAAGCAAATAAAAAAGCATGTGATAAGTGGGTTAGAAACATGCATAAATTTAGAGGTTTAAATGTTATAAACTATAATAATATAACAATGTTGGCTGTGCAAAGCTAGGGAATGGGTAGTAAAGGTGTTATCTATCTTTTTAAACAATAACAATTTTGGTGTGGACTGTCCCTTTAAAGCTATTGATAGTGAATAAAATAGAAAGTAAATGTTTGTGCAAAGAATATATGTATGGAAACATTGCTCACTGGCTGCTGTATTGGTCGTCAGTTATTTATTTTGCTTAAAGACTTTTTCACTTGATACCAGATGTCTGCACCATGAGGCACTCTTCTTTGTTTCATTTATAGAATCTACACCAATTTGTCCAAAATGAATGTCCACAGGACTGTTATCTCAACCAAACAGATTTTACTTTCGAGACAATCGCCCATCCCTAATTTGCAGCCTAATGCTAATTAAAAATGCACATGCTCAGATCACAAAAACAAGATGACACAGCTCATGCTATCAATCAAGACGGCCCTTGAAGGCTATCGCTCATAACCATATAGCTTGCCAAACTCTTCAATCTCTCTACCCTATACCTTCTCTCTCAGGCCATATTTCCTTTTTAAACTCTCCTCTCATATCTCTTCACTCTTTCTTTTTTTCACTACTCTCTCTTGACTGTGTCTTCTTCTCCACTCACACACTAACTTTTTTTCACCTCCGTTATTTATATACCTGTATATGTATATGTGTATGTGTATGTATATATATATATATATATATATATATATATATATGTGTATATATATATATATATATATACAGTATATGCACATATATATATATTTATACACAAACAAAAAGGTATTGGTGCACATCCATTTTCAAAAGCACAACATATTTTTTGAACTGCTGCAAAAAACATCATGAGACAACTATTCTTTTTAAATAAAATTTGGATCTTAGTCACACAATATGGCCATATTCTGCTTAGACAGTCACCACTTACAAGGTGCCCCAATATAGACTGGTCCTAACACTACAGTCCTTTGGCTCAGAAGGCTGAATCATTCCTGCTTTTACTCTTCATAATAGAATGGGACTCCCTGGCTTAATATTCACAACTCTATTACACACCTGAGCTTGGGTGGGGTGCTTTAACCAATGGGAGATGGTCAATCTCCCTGATTATGTTTTAATACAAAACATAATTTATGTAAGAATTTACCTGATAAATTAATTTCTTTCATATTGGCAAGAGTCCATGAGCTAGTGACGTATGGGATATACATTCCTACCAGGAGGGGAAAAGTTTCCCAAACCTCAAAATGCCTATAAATACACCCCCCCACCACACCCACAATTCAGTTTAACGAATAGCTAAGAAGTGGGGTGATAAGAAAGGAGCAAAAGCATCAACAAGGAATTGGAATAATTGTGCTTTATACAAAAAAATCATAACCACCATAAAAAGGGTGGGTCTCATGGACTCTTGCCAATATGAAAGAAATTAATTTATCAGGTAAATTCTTACATAAATTATGTTTTCTTTCATGTAATTGGCAAGAGTCCATGAGCTAGTGACGTATGGGATAGCAAATACCCAAGATGTGGAACGCCACGCAAGAGTCACTAGAGAGGAAGGGATAAAAATAAAGACAGCCAATTCCGCTGAAAAATTAATCCACAACCCAAATCAAAAGTTTTAATCTTTATAATGAAAAAAAATGAAATTATAAGCAAAATAATCAAACTGAAACAGCTGCCTGAAGTACTTTTCTACCAAAATCTGCTTCTGATGAAGAGAAAACATCAAAATGGTAGAATTTAATAAAAGTATGCAAAGAAGAGCAAGTTGCTGCTTTGCAAATCTGATCAACAGAAGCTTCATTCTTAAAAGCCCAGGAAATAGAAACTGACCTAGTAGAATGAGCCGTAATCCTCTGAGGCGGGGATTTACCCGACTCCAGATAAGCATGATGAATCAAAGAAATGGCAGAAGCCTTCTGACCTTTCCTAGGACCAAAAAATATAACAAATAGACTAGAAGTCTTTCTGAAATCTTTAGTAGCTTCAACATAATATTTCAAAGCTCTTACCACATACAAAGAATGTAAAGATCTCTCCAGAGAATTCTTAGGATTAGGACACAACGAAGGGACAACAATTTCTCTACTAATGTTGGATTTCACAACTTTAGGTAAAAATTTAAATGAAGTCCGCAAAACCGCCTTATCCTGATGAAAAATCAGAAAAGGAGACTAACAAAAAAGAGCAGATAATTCAGAAACTCTTCTAGCAGAAGAGATGGCCAAAAGGAACAATACTTTCCAAGAAAGTAATTTAATGTCCAGAGAATGCATAGGCTCAAACGGAGGAGCATGTAAAGCCCTCAAAACCAAATTAAGACTCCAAGTAGGAGAGATTGACTTAATGACAGGCTTGATACGAACCAAAGCCTGTACAAAACAATGAATATCAGGAAGATTAGCAATTTTTCTGTGGAACAGAACAGAAAGAGCAGATATTTGTCCTTTCAAGGAACTTGCAGCCAAACCCTTATCTAAACTATCCTGAAGAAACTGTAAAATTTTAGGAATTCTAAAAGAATGCCAAGAGAATTTATGAGAAAAACACCATGAAATGTAAGTCTTCCAAACTCTGTAATAAATCTTTCTAGACACAGATTTACGAGCCTGCAACATAGTATTAATCACTGAGTCAGAGAAACATCTATGACTAAGCACTAAGCGTTCAATCTCCATACCTTCAAATTTAATGATTTGAGATCCTGATGGAAAAATGGGATAGAAGGTCTGGCCTTAACGGAAGTGGCCAAGGTTGGCAACTGGACATCCGAACAAGATCCGCATACCAAAACCTGTGTGGCCATGCTGGAGCCACCAGCAGTACAAACGAACGCTCCATTATGATTATGGAAATCACTCTTGGAAGAAGAACTAGAGGCGGAAAGATAAAATCAGGTTGATAACTCCAAGGAAGTGTCAAGTTCAATGCATCCACTGCTTCCGCCTGAGGATCACTGGACCTGGACAGATACCTGGGAAGTTTCCTGATTAGATGAGAAGCTATCAGATCTATTTCTGGAAGCCCCAACATCTGAAGAATCTGAAAAAACACATCTGGGTGAAGAGACCACTCTCCCGGATGTAAAGTCTGGCGACTGAGATAATCTGCTTCCCAATTGTCTATACCTAGGATATGGACCACAGAAATTAGACAGGAGCTGCATTCCGCCCATGCAAGTATCAGAGATACTTCTTTCATAGCTTGAGGACTGTGAGTCCCACCTTGATGATTGACATACGCCACGGTTTTGACATTGTCTGTCTGAAAACAAATAAACGGTTCTCTCTTCAGAAGAGGCCAAAACTGAAGAGCTCTGAGAATCGCACGGAGTTCCAAAATATTGATTGGTAATCTCGCCTCTTGAGATTTCCAAACCCCCTGCGCTGTCAGAGATCCCCAGACAGCTCCCCAACCTGAAAGACTTGCATCTGTTGTGATCACAGTCCAGGCTGGATGAACAAAAGAGGCTCCTTGAACTAAACAATGGTGATCTAACCACCAAGTCAGAGATAGTCGAACATTGGGATTTAAGGATATTAATTGTGATATCTTTGTATAATCCCTGCACCATTGGCTCAGCATACAAAGCTGAAGAGGTCTCATGTGAAAACGAGCAAAGGGGATCGCATCCAATGCTGCAGTCATGAGACCTAAAACCTCCATGCACATAGCTACTGAAGGGAATGATTGAAACTGAAATCAATTTCAGACGTCTTTTGTCGGTTGGAGACAAAGTCATGGATACTGAATCTATTTGGAATCCTAAAAAGGTTACCCTTGTCTGAGGAATCAAGGAACTTTTTGGTAAATTGATCCTCCAACCATGTCTTTGAAGAAACAACACTAGTTGATTCGTGTGAGATTCTGCAGAATGTAAAGACTGAGAAAGTACCAAGATATCGTCCAAATAAGGAAACACTGCAATACTCCGCTCTCTGATTACAGAAAGTAGGGCACCGAGAACCTTTGAAAAGATCCTTGGAGCTGTTGCTAGGCCAAAAGGAAGAGCAACAAATTGGTAATGCTTGTCTAGAAAAGAGAATCTCAGGAACTGGTAGTGATCTGGATGAATTGGAATATGAAAATAAGCATCCTGTAAGTCTATTGTGGACATATAATGCCCTTGCTGAACAAAAGGCAGAATAGTCCTTATAGTCACCATCTTGAATGTTGGTATTCTTACATAACGATTCAAAATTTTTAGATCCAGAACTGGTCTGAAAGAATTCTCCTTCTTTGGAACAATGAACAGATTTGAATAAAACCCCAGACCCCGTTCCTGAAAGGGAACTGGCACAATTACCCCAGATAACTCCAGGTCTGAAACACACTTCAGGAAAGCCTGAGCCTTTACTGGGTTCACTGGAATGCGTGAGAGAAAGAAACTTCTCACAGGCGGTCTTACTTTGAAACCTATTCTGTACCCTTGAGAAACAATGTTCTGAATCCAATAATTTTGGATTGAATTGATCCAAACATCCTTGTAAAATCTTAGTCTGCCCCCTACCAGCTGCGCTGGAATGAGGGCCGCACCTTCATGCGGACTTGGGGGCTGATTTTTATTTTTTAAATGGCTTGGATTTATTCCAGACTGGAGAAGGCTTCCAATTGGAAACCGTTCACTTAGGGGAAGGGTCAGGTTTCTGTTCCTTATTTTGACGAAAGGAACGAAAACGGTTAGCAGCCCTAAATTTACCCTTAGATTTTTTATCCTGAGGCAAAAAAAGCTCCCTTCCCCCCAGTGACAGTTGAAATAATAGAATTCAACTGAGAACCAAATAATTTATTACCTTGGAAAGAGAGAGATAGCAATGTTGATTTAGAAGTCATGTAAGCATTGCAAGAATTAAGCCATAAAGCTCTTCTAGCTAATATAACTAAAGACATATATCTGACATAAATTCTAATGATATCAAAAATGGCATCACAAATGAAATTATTAGCATGTTGAATTAGCTTAACAATGATATACACATTATGATCTGGTACTTGTTGTGCTAAAGTTTCCAACCAAAAAGTTGAAGCAGCAGCAACATCAGCCAAAGAAATAGCATAGATGACCTGAACATAAATAAGCCTTCCTTAGATAAGATTAAAGTTTCCTATCCAAAGGATCTTTAAAAGAAGTACTATCTGCCGTAGGAATAGTAGTACGTTTAGCAAGAGTAGAGATGGCCCCATCAACTTTGGGGATCTTTTCCCAAAAATCCAATCTATCAGTCGGCAAAGGATACAGTTTCTTAAACCTTGAAGAAGGAGTAAAAGAAGTATCCAGTCTATTCCATTCCCTATAAATTACATCTGAAATAGCATCAGGAACTGGAAAAACCTCTGGAATAACTACATGAGGTTTAAAAACCGAATTTAAACGTTTACTTGTTTTAATATCAAAAGGACTAGTCTCCTCCATATCTAATGCAATCAACACCTCTTTTAATAAGGAAAGAATATACTCCATTTTAAATAAGTATGAAGATTTGTCAGTGTCAATATCTGAGGTAGAATCTTCTGAACCAGATAGATCCTCATCAGAGATAGATAAATCAGAATGCTGTCGGTCATTTAAAAATTCATCAAATTTATGAGAAGTTTTAAAAGACCTTTTACGTTTATTACAAGGTGGTATGACAGACAAAGCCTTCTGAATGGAATTAGAACAGTTACCACAAGTTTACAACAAATGCACTTAGCTTTGTTAGAACCAACATCAGGCAGCAGGATTCCAGTAGTAGATTCTGAGACAGGGTCAGATTGAGACATCTTGCAATATGTAATAGAAAAAATAACATATAAAGCAAAATTATCAATTTCCTTATATGACATTTTCAGGAATGGGAAAAAATGTAAACAAAATAAGCCTCTGGAAACCAGAAGCAAAATGAAATAAGGACTTAAATAATGTTAAAAATCTGGCGTCAAGTATGACGCCCTCAACTGACAAAATATTTTTTGGCGCCAAAAAAGTCTGCAACAAACACGAGCGTCATAGATGACGCAACTACGTGAAAACTCTCGGCGACAACTAAGACGCCGGAAATGACAAAATTACGTCAACAAATGTAATTCTTGCGCCAAAAAAGTCTCGCACCAAGAATGACGCAAAAAATTATAGCATTTTGCGCTCCTGCCAGCCTAACAGCCCGCAATTAAGAAAAGAGAGTCAATTTGAAAATTTTCAGGTAAGAAAAAATTTTTTTTTTTTTTTTTTTTTCTAAATATACATTTCCCAAAATGAAACTGACAGTCTGTAAGAAGGAAATATACTGATTAACCTGAATCATGGCAAATATAAGTACAAACATATATTTAGAACTTTACATATAAAGTGCCAAACCATATCTGAGAGTGTCTTAAATAAAAGAAAACTTACCAAAGGACACTCATCTACATAAAATAGATAGCCAAACCAGTACTGAAATGAGAAACAGTAGAGGTAATGGTATATAAGAGTATATCGTCGATCTGACAAGGGAGGTAGGAGATTAATCTCTACGACCAATAACAGAGAACCTATGAAATAGATCCCCGTTAGGATGACCATTGTATTCAATAGGTAATACTCCCTTCACATCCCTCTGTCATTCACTGTACTCTGAGAGGAACCGGGCTTCAGCATGCTGAGAAGCGCATATCAACATAGAAATCTAGCACAAACTTACTTCACCACCTCCATAGGAGGCAAAGTTTGTAAAACTGAATTGTGGGTGTGGTGAGGGGTGTATTTATAGGCATTTTGAGGTTTGGGAAACTTTGCCCCTCCTGGTAGGAATGTATATCCCATACGTTACTAGCTCATGGACTCTTGCCAATTACATGAAAGAAATACAAAATTTGGTTTAGCACACCTTACAAAAAGTTTATATACACAATATATATATTATATATATATATATGTAATTGAATGTCCTTCAATAAAAGTCTCATGGACAAATTAGATGACAATGATCAATGAAAATGATGTCTTAAAATAATACAGAGAATAAAATGAAACCTATTTGCTAAACATCATTCTGTCTCAGTTACTCTCCTTCGATATTTAATTCCTTTTCTGTCTCTCTTATAATGATAGATATCATAATATTTTCTAAAAACATCAAAATGTGATTGGCACAGAGAAGTTTGGAATTGTCCTCCAAAAGGAAAACATCATGCTGAAATAAAGCTTCTGGGATTAAATATCTTCTGAAGAATTCATTTACTGCAGGATAGCTGCCTGTTGTTCGCCTAGATCAGATAAATCAATACACAAGGTATCTTATTTAGGCTAAGATGTTGATTTTAAACTGAGATCATACCTTATTTGGTTACTTTAGCTACATCTCACATATTCTCTACTCCTTTTTCATAAGGATACTGTTAATTATTTACAATAATATCACACAAAAATTAACCATCTAATGACAGTTACAAATGGTACTTACGTACATGAGAATCCCTTGTTGGTATTTGGTAAATTAAGAAATAAATTAGCAACCACTGTAAAAAATAATAATAATAAAAAAAAGATTAGCAAATTCCAAAAATAGTTTGAACTGAAACATAGTGACACATACAAAAGACAGAGGTGGCTGCAATCTTAAACTAGAGTGGGTGTACATCCCACGCCACTGAGAAAACATAGCATTCTGAGTTCTCAACAGGCACTCACAGTCATAAGTATTTGCATTCAGTGACTCAGAACCTCAGGAGTGTGTACGACTTTGGGACAGCAGTGTTTGCAACAGTATTTGTAGCAATGTTATATTGGGCCCGATGACCTAAAGGTCTTATTAAATAATGTTCGCCAGTCCTTCTATTTCCCTGGTGGAATGATCTAAAGCCACTTTTACCTTTTTACTTTTTTACCCCATGCTTTTTTGTATGGGAAGGAGATACATACTGTACATTACAAAAGTGCACAATGAAATTAATATTTTTTTTAAATCTTACAAAATGAATAATAGCATCGTGTAAATCGTAATTTAAGTATACTGGATGTGCAAAAATCACTTTGGAATTAATACTTCTAAGTACAAAATACAAATGGTAATTCTTGTTTTTTCATAACATGGGCGTATATGAAATTGGCTTTCTAATCCCAGTGCTATTCTATAAAGGTTTTTGCACTGCAGATCTTACAGTTTTTTATCGCTAGTTATGAGGTGGCGAGCTTTTCTCAAAACACTCAAAATACTTGGCTATGTTAATAAAATACTTTTTCCTTCACACTCCTGTGCTATACGCTGATGTGCTACTAGACATTGTTTTAGCACCCTCACAGATGCTAAGGTGGAATTTGGTTGTTCTACGATATGTCTTATCTGGGAGCTGGGTGCCATAGTGAGGAGAGATTCCTGTAGCCTGAGGGGAGCTTACCAGGCAGCTCTGAGGAACAAGAACGCCTGCTTTTAGTGCATCCTACACATGTGAGTGAACTGTTTTTATTCCTGATTTTCTTCATCTATTTTTCAAGTATACTACACCATGAGGCCCTTCCTATGTTTTGTTCTGTTTTCTTAGAACTCTAATAGAAAAAGATATACATACGAAAATATAGGTGTTGTAAGATGCTATGCGCAGAAAGAAGTGTAATGTGACATTGGCTGCAGGAGTTTATTTTTAAAGTACTCCCCCCTGCTCACTGCTAACTAACATAGTGTCCCTTTCCAGTTAGCTCCATTACTTTGAATCTCACCACTTGCAGGGACTACCCCTTTTTTATGATAATTCTACAAGGGCAACCCCTGCGTGGGTCAGCGTGAAAAAACATTTGTGATCTGGCGAAGTTTAGATCGTTGGGCCAAACACAGCTGCCAATAGAGTCCTAAAGATATTTACACACTCCTGAGGTCCTATGAGTCTAACTAGTTTACTCTTGAACAAAGGATATCAAGAAAATGAAACAAAATTTGATAATAGAAGTAATAGAATGTTTTATAAAATTGCATATTCTATCTGAAGTTTTATTTGGACTTTCCTGTCTCTTTAAATAAAACTACATTTACCAATGTATTATTTTGAATCAACCAAATGTTAAACTCTTATTTTGAGCTTGGCAATTTATTTTTGTTTCCAATGAACTAATGGTGTTTGCCAAGAATGGGTGTTGACTATAATATTACCTAAAGTTGTCCCTGTTGGAAAGCTCTCTGAAAAAAGGAGCGAATGCGGAAAACACATTGCCTGTGAAAAATCCCACATAACACATAGTGACATGATGCAAAAGGGACCATTTAGGAGGAATCAAAATCTTCCTGTAGTTTTACTTTCTAATGTTTCAAAGAAAGTATAAAAATATTGAACAAATCCTTAAATGTCACTTGTTTGATAAACCCACCCAAGTTCAACATATTCCACATGTCATAGATTAATGTTAGTCTAAGGAGGAAAATACATAATAAAACATATGAAACCTTTAGTCTTGGCTGCAATGTCTGACAAAACTCACATATATGTTTTGCTATACCTATATTTTAGCTGAGACTGGTTGAATTTGAGAAAACTTTATGTTAGCGCAACATGAGCCGAGTCAGGTTATAGAAATGCCGTTTATACTTTATAACCAGACAAAACAGGAAATCTCAAAGTGCTTCCCATCAAAATAACATTTTGAATGATATCAAACACAGCAACTCAATAATTTGGACTTTGGCAGAATTTATTTTAGGAATATGGAACCCAAATTTTTTTATTTCATGATTCAGATAGAGCATGCAATTTTAAATAACATTCTACTTTACTTCTATTATTGAAATGTTTTCGTTCTCTTGATGGGGCTGATTTATCAAGTGTCTGCCCGGCATGATCCGCTCAGCAGTTTAACATTGCTCAGCAGTTTAACATTGCACAAGCAGTTCTGGCGAACTGCTTGTGCAATGCCACCCCCTGCAGATTCGCAGCCAATTGGCCGCTAGCAGGGGGTGTCAATCAACCCGAATGTATACGATCGGCGGATTGATGTACGCAGCCTCAGAGGAGGTGTACGAGTTAAGGAGCAGTGGTCTTAAGACTGCTTTTTCTTAACTGCTGTTTCCGGCTAGCCTGAAGGCTCGCGTAGAAACAGCTGCATTGGAGCCGATTGACAGCTTGTTAAATCGGCATTGATGTCTGAACCACTATATGGCAGCAGTTTTGCAAGAATGTTAGCTATATGCAAGCGCACTAGAGGGCAGCACTTTTTCCTGCCATGTAGAACGCTAGACGCCTACCTAGGTATCTCTTCAACAAAAAAAATATCATGGGAATAAAGCAAATTTCTGAATCACAAAAGAAAGTTTTTGGATTCTATATCCCTTTAATGTTACTGAAAAAGAAAGGGATTATAAGTTTACAATTTTACATTTTATTTTACTATAGAAAAAAAAGCTATTAAAATTAATATTACTTTGTAAAAAAGCAATTTGTGCTCAGAAACACATTTTCAATTTCAGATATTTGACTTAAAGGGGCATTAACCGACTGGGTACAATTACAGTAGCATTGTTACTGCTCATCATGCTATTGTTTTTGTGCTTTTTTATTTTTTTTAAATATTAACCCAGCAAAGGGTTAGTGAAGCTCCGCCTCTTCATATTGAGCACCGACACCTTGGAGCACACAAATTCTTGTACCATTTTAAAGAACAGTGACATTGTCCGCTTGTTTACATCTGAACCTTGTACTACAGTTTAGCTTGTACAAGAAAGAGCAGAAGATTTATGTTTTTGAAGATTTTTATATACGTTAAAAATGACCTAACAAAAAAAACACATCAGAAATATAGAACAATGCAGCCCCTGCAAAAATGATTTTTTTCTCTGTACTGTGCACACAAAACTGAAGTCCACAATAAAGGTGCTGAAAAAAGACAACAATGTCACTGATCTGTAAATGTACGCTGCTTCTGTTACAGGGTGCAAGAGTACTTAAAGGGACAGTCTACTCCAGAATTGTTAATGTTTAAAAAGATAGATAATCATTTTATTACCCATTCCCCAGTTAATTAATATACTTGTTACCTCTGTGATTACCTTTAATCTTTTGACAGACTTGCATGTTAGCCAATCTGTGCTGACTCAAAAATAACTCCACTGAAGTGAGCACAATGCTATATATATATATATTTATATATGGTACACATGAACTAGTGCTGTCTAGCTGTGAAAAACTATCAAAATGCACTGAGATAAAAGGCGGCCTTCAAGGGCTTAGAAATTAGCATGTGAGCCTACCTAGATGTAGCTTTCAACAAAGAATATTTTAAAAAAGGAGGCATCTAAGCTAAGGAGCCAGCCAATTTTTGGTTCAGGACCGTGGACAGTACTTTTTTATTTGTGCTGTCCAATCAGCAAGGACAACCCAGGTTGTGAACCAAAAATGGGCCGGCTTCTAAACTTACATTCTTGATTTTCAAATAGAGATATCATGAGAACGAAGAAAAATTGATAATAGGAGTAAATTAGAAAGTTGCTTAAAATTGCATGCTCTACCTGAATCATGAAAGAAAAAATGTGGGTTCAGTATCCCTTTAAGCTTCAAGATGGCAACACCCATTGGGAAGATACAGAGATTCACTAACCAGTATTGCTAAATTAATAGTGCTTCTATTTTTGCTCTTATTTTACAAGTTGAAAGTATTTTTTGCTTGAGCGAATGTCTAGTGCGTGCTAACACCTGGATGTTTTATAGCACTGGTGTGCTAAATCTTTCACAAAATAGACTTCTATTGGGATATTGCTCAAGCTCTGAGCCAAAGGTGAGCTAAACCTCTGCTCAAGTAGTGGACGTCTACATGACGAAATTGTTGCATTGAATATATTTGTTCTCTGTTCAAACTTTTTTTTTTTTTCCCTTAAAAAAAATAATACTGTATTTTAATAAATGTTAATACTTGTATGCATATTTTCAAGCAATAACACTTTACATTGGCTCACCAGATATGCTTAGCTAGCTCCAATAGTGCATTGCTGCTCTGGGGCTGAATTTTAACTATGTGTTTAATTCCTTTGCAGGGGTTAAACACATAGTTATATGCAAGTAACAGTGTAATTATAACATATTAGATTATTTTATGTTCTCTTAAATCCCTTTAATAACATTATTTCCTCTTCCTCAAAGAAAGTAAAGTATGCTTTAATTTTTTTTTAGAAAATGGTTTATTATAATATTATCAGTTACAATAATGCAGATGTTTTTCAGTTGCTCAATTATGAATAACTAAGGTGTTGCATACCACTGAGATTGATACATACTACTAAATGATATTATTTATTTTTTTAGCGCAGATTTACAATAATTCCTTTTTTTTTGCACTCTATCAATGTCAAGATTGACTCATGCTGATTAGTAATGGCCAAAATTGGCCATTAGGAAATCATTTATAGTTATAATATGAGTGTTTAGCGATACTAATGGCTTTTTAAATTCCATGATAGCTCTTTGGAGGGCAAAGATATAAAAGTATAAAAGTAAGCATGAAGTGACAGAAATATGAATTAGGTGTCATCTTGATAAATGGGAATTTATAATTCCAACCACAAAGCAGATTGATTAGCTGTATAAAATGAACATTGTTTTAGTTGCTGATACAAAAAAAATAAACAGTTATACTTTTTCTTAAATAGATGTCATTAAAAAAAAAATAAAAGAACAAATGTCATTTACTGCTGACAGCTAAAACAAAGCATAGACTGTACAATGTATAATCACTTAGTAACTTTATGAGTTCAGAAAGGATAAATATTAATTCCCCAAAATAAACTTTTTATATAGGAATTTCATATATTCTTCTACTTTATCTTTTTTCTTCTGTTTAACCGTTATAATTTAAAGAGAGAAGGAGAGAGGAACAGTATGGGCTCGATTTATCAAACTTTGTTCAAGATCGCCGTTCCGTTCTCCATCAAGTACTCTGCATATCGCCATCCGATAGGCGCACATGTGCGCCATTATTTATCATAAAAGGGGTCGTATTTCTACGTTACTTTCCAAAGGCGAGATGTGGCGTGATATTGATAAATCTCGCCGTTATTCATATATTTGCGCCATATTTATTATTAAAAATGTCTTAAATTAAAGCGCATATGAGAAATAAATGTGAATTCTCATTGATTACTTTTTAATTTGTATTGTTCAGTTATCAATGTTACAAATTCGATGTGTGCTTTTCAATAAACACAAAATTTATTTATATTTACGATAATCGCTAACAATGTTTTAAAAATTTGAATATAATAATTGTGATCATATTATCACATTCTCTCACATATAAATCTTAAGTTAAATGGTAAGATTAAAATTTAATGTTGAAATAACACAATTTTTTTATATCTACTTTATTATTTGTTGTATCAATGTTTATATTATTTAAGAAAGCACATCAAGATCTCATTCAAAATTGTATTACAAATTATATATTTGTATTAACTTTTGAACTACTTATCTAAACATGAGTTTATGTATTTCAAAGATATAACCCAACCCTTTGATCTAACCCAACTCTTATATTTATATCCACCTCCCCCCTCAGCATTAATATAGGTTTTTTTAGATTAAATAAACACACACACACCTTTAAATTGAAAAATATATGTATTTATTGTAAACCAAAATAAAAGTTATTTTCATATCATAATATTTTTTTTTATTTAAAACTGAAAAGAAATAATTTTTTTCTTTATTGTTCCTAATTAAAAGGATTGATATTTTTCTCTTAAGTTTTGCACTTTTATGTATGTCCTCATCAAATTATTTTCAACTTCCAGCAGGGTATCCAAAATTTCTTTTTTGTTTATAGTTATTTCTTGATCTTCAGGCACTATACCAATGAGAAATAGAAAAATAGTTATGTCATGACTTGAATACATTTCAGTAAAGTATTACAAGATCAATAGTGTTTTAACTAATGCTAACAAGAAACACAGACAAAAGACTAATCTCTTGTTAGAAGGTTTTATCTACACCTCTGTTGTTATTTAAAAGCATGTCATCTTGATAATACTGTGTACACGCACATGCATCTTTTGTTCCACACAATAGTGAAAGCTAAAGATTGTTATGATACAAAAGAACTCACTCCAATCATAAAATTCCGTTACATTGGATGAATTAGATTGCATTTCTTCTTCATGTTCAAGGTTCTGTCCTTCATCTTGAATAGCTGAAAGACATACATAATTATAACAGGAATACTTATGTAATAGAACAATGCTGATTGAAATCCATATCTCTTTTCAATAATTATTCACTAAAACAAAAGTTCTATTTTAGTACAAATAATGACATATAAGGAGTGACTGAATAGACATATGAACCTACATATATTAGTGTCTTGTTGTTGCTCGCTATTTGGTGAATCTTGATTCATATTATTATTTTCCTCTTCAACAATTATATCTTCAATGGCATTTTGGTCTGTATCTTCTTCAATCATGTCTATAATTAATATGATTATAGTCATTAAATAGAATAATTTTATTTATTTGTAAGATATATGTTAAGGAAATCTACCTTCATTGTCAGATTCATCATCAATGATGGGCATTGGCCTTCTGCGACGTTGTCGCCTTTTTTTCTTTTTCCCTTTTTGTAAAAATTTTGAACATATAAATGTTAATATCAATGATGAGTTATCTTAATATTAAACATTTTAGTAACTATATTCATACCTGTTGTCATTATAGCCTCAGACTCCAGAAAAACAGTCGGTAGTGGATCACAATCAGCTTCTGGACTGGATGGATTCCATTTTATTGGGCGCAGATAACGGGGCCTTTTTCTATTTTTGACTGTTAAAAATTGAAATACAATTGTATTTATATTGTTAATCGATTGTACAGTACAACATCAGACTGAAACAATTACATTGTTAATACTGTTTCACAAACCGCAATAAATCTAAAATGGATACAAAATTTGCAATTATATTTCTGCACAAAGTTCAAGATAAACAAAGTAACAACTAATGACAGATTACAATAGAGTTAAAAAAATGATACACAACTATTACATAAATACTTACATTTCATAACATAGCTTCTTATTAGGGTCCTTAATTTAGATTGTCTCCGGATTAGATCATTATAACGCTTCAGGCACTGTTTTCTAGTCCTATTATGGCCAGACAGACGTCTGACCCGTCGCACCATCTCTGATAAAATTGGATTTCTTCTATCCTGTTCCAATGTGAATATCCCCTTCTTTTTTTTCGGAAAATACTTTTCCATTGTATAGGTGATAATCAGTAATTCACCAATGGAAAACTTCTTGGAACGATTCATCTTCAAATGTATGTATGTATCTCTCTAACCATAAAACTCCACCCAATAACGGAACTAATTGTTATTGTTAGTGCGCATTAAAATATACCCATTTTAAAAATGATTTATTTTTAAAAGAAATAAGTAATCGAGTCGAAACTTCATTATTTATCAATATTAAAGAAAAAATATTAAACAAGTTACATCTTTTTGTATCAATATAGATTACATGTAAGTTGTTACAAGTGCGCAATAACGTGCACTATATTTCTACAGTCGATAGAAGATAACTGGCAATTGTTACAATGCGCAATAACTGTGACGATATTTCTACAGTCGATACATTTGTTTTCCTAGTTTAAATTTATTTTTAGGGCTATGTTCGTTGTTACCCCAATTGATACATACAAATAGTTTCGAATTTTAAAAAAGAATGTATATAATAATAAAAACACATCAATTTGAAAAAAATACACATTTGACCAATAGGAATAAAGTAAATTCTAATTGTGCAATCAAATTACAGTTACTAATTTTATTTAAATTATTCAGTAATCTATTCATATAACGCCCCATTTCTGTAACGTTCTGGAACAAAAGTTGTTAGTGATAATTGTTCATTACTTTATTCTGACTTCTAACGAAGACACTATTTTTATTAGCGCCATTTTTTTATCTAAATTTGCGATGGCTACTGGACTAGCTGGAAAAACGAAAAGTGGCCGAAGTGTGATGTTTAGTCATCGACAGAACTGTATTCTAGTTGAAGTGGTCATCGAACATTACGATATTATTATCGGATATCAAGCAAAATCTGTCAACCCTCAAAGAAAAAAGGCTATTTGGGAACAAATTAGTCGTGCTGTGTCAGCAGAGGGTAGTTTTCCGAAAGACGTCAGGGCCTGTCGGAAGCGGGTGAATGATATTCGTAAGAATATTAAAAGAAAAGTATGCAAGGAAAAGCAGTTATCAAAAGGAACTGGTGGAGGCCCCGCATATAGGGCTGAACTGCTTGAATACGAACAGATGCTGTATGCCAGGATGGGGGATGCTGTCGTGGTGGGACTTGATGTACCATCAGATACCATGGATTTTCGAGGTAAATATCTAATTGATTGCTATTAAACGAATAGTATAATATATTCTTAACTTATATTTCAAGATTCAGACAGAGCATACCCTGTTAATAATTTTTTTATATGAATATTTTTTATTTTTTTTATTTTAATATGTATTGAACAAAGTATGCTTGTAAGCTTGGAAGCAGGACCATTTTTGGATGAGGACCTGGATACCGCTTGTTAATTGGCTGGCTACATTTAAAAAGAAACCAATCAGCAAGCGCTAAACAGGTGTCACACCCAAAAATGGCCACGCTTCTAAACTTAGATTTTTTGTTTGGGAAATGAGAGATAATCCAAAAAGAAGAAAATATAAAAATTTTAATAGTATTGAATTATAAACATTTTTTGAAATTCAATGCTCTATCAGAATAATGAAATAATAATTTACACTACACTATTTCTTTAACATGTATTTTGTATATTCATTTTCTCAATATTTAATTTTAATTAAATTTTAATTTGTTTATATCTACTATAGAAGAACATGAACAGGCATTAGAAAATGAATTAGAAAATGCCCAGGTGGACCTACCATCCGAGTCTGAGTTGACTAGTGAACAACCCACAACATCTTCATGTGGTATACCATGCAGGGAAGAAACTACCAGTAAGTACAAGTATATTACAAAAATGATAATATCATTTGTATTAATGAAAAGAATGGACAATGAATATGTATTACTACGTTTCTTACTTTTCGCCATGAAAATTCTGTTTATGTAAAGATATTTAATTTAAAAACATATATATGAATATCAATGTATTTTTGTTACAGGTGTCATGGGATTACTACAAACTATGCAAGATTCGTCAATTACATTATTTGATGGTAATTATTGACCTTTTTTTTTTTTTTTTTTAATTAATTTTATTAATTTTTTAAAATAATTATTTTTTACATTCATAGATGAAATAGAAATCACATTACAACCACTTGTGACTGACACAGTTTGTCAGGAGGATGATGATGATGAGACACAAATAGAGGGACAAACATCAACACAAGTTGAAACACCACATGTAGAGGAATCAGAATGTGAGGAAGAGATTGAGGATGCAGAACAATGCCCGATAGATGAACCGGAGAGACCAAATGAGGTTGAAAGATTAACAGATATGGCATTGTCTTTCAGAAACGAACAAAATGAATTTTTTAAACAAATGATAGAATTGGAAAAACAAAGAAATAATATACTTCAAGAACAATTAACAGTGCAAAAGGAGTATTATCAGAAAAAGTTAGAGTTCTTGAATAGACGACATCCTGATTTCTAATTCTATTCTCCATATATACCTTCAAGTTACGGGTTCTAAAATATTTAACGCACTTATAGCCTTGGTTAATGTTTATTAGAGTTCACTGTTTTGATGTTAATTTTTGTTGTTTAATAAAGTTTTTTATATTAATAAATATTAATAAATAAAAAAAATTTATTCAAAGTAAATAACGAACCATTTTTTTGTTTCAAAATATTCATTTTTTATTCAAAAAGAGAAAAAGATATGTATAAATAACACAACACAACTTTGGTTATAAACTATATAAATTCTATTTTTAATTAAAAAAAAATGTATTTCTATATATATATATATATATATGTATATATATATATATATATATATATATAGAGAGAGAGAGAGAGAGAGAGAGAGAGAGAGAGAGAGATAGATATATAAATAACACAACACAACTTTGGTATCAAACTATGTAATTTCTCTTATATAAAAATAAAATTATATATATATATATATATATATATGTATATATATATATATATATATATATATATATATATATATATATATATATATATATATACACAATTCTATCAATTTTAATTATTAAATTAAACCAAGGTATTTGAATCCAATCATAAAATTTCCTGAAAAAAAGAAAAAAGATGTAATTAATTATATAGAACAAACAATATTAACATGTTAATACAATTTTATTAAGTAGACTTACATCTAAAAAATCGTTCAATAATTTCAAGACGATTTTCCACTCCAGCTCTTGTGGTATGTCTTGTGACAATTTCATGAGGAACATAAACATCTTCTGGAACATCCTCCAGACACACCTCATCTATATTTAGTTGGGAAATAGCAATATTGTGCATTATGCATGACACCAGAATTATGTCATTACATTTCTCTGGGGAATATTGTAGATCACCACCAGAACGGTCCAACACCCGAAATCTCATTTTCAGTACCCCGAATGTACGCTCAATAGCACTCCTTGTCGACCTGTGAGATTCGTTGAACTTGATTTCTGATCGTGTATGAGGTATTGGTACAGGTGTCAAGAGCCAAGGCCTACAGGGGTACCCGCTGTCACCTTCAAAAATATAAGACAATTACAAATTAGCGACATGTAACAACAGGTTTATGAGGTTAAAATATGACATTTTATAAATAAATATAAAAATTTTAATATTCACCTAATAGCCAACCGTGTGGCATCTCTCCACGTTCAAATGCTGCAAATAAAGCAGACTGCTTTAATATGTGATAATCGTGGCATGACCCTGGAAAACCTGATCTTACTGCCCAAAACCGAAGGTTAGAGTCACATACTGCTTGAACATTGAGAGAGTGGAAGTGTTTCCGATTTCGATATTGCTCCTCCCTTAAAGCTGGTGGTCTAATTGCAATATGTGTGCAATCAATTGCACCTAGGACATTTGGAATGCCGGCAACTTGATAAAAACCAGATTTTACTTGGTGCCATTCATGTACATTCCTTGGCACATATATAAATTTATTTAGATGCTTCAAAATCGCTTTTAACACAGTCCTCAAATGTCTACAAAAAGAAGGCTGACTCATGCCAACCACTGCACTGGACACAGCCTGAAAAGAGCCCGTGGCTAGGAAATGCAAAACTGCCAATAACTTGAGCATTCCAGGTATTGCCCTTGTTCTTCTAGTCTGTGGCTCTAGATCATTCTGTATTAGAACATATAGATTTTGTATGCTCTCCCTGTTTAGGCGAAATCTTTTTTTTATCTGATAATCAGATAATGCCTGTAGTCCACAACGAGGTAGAAAAACTCGTGGAACTCTTTGCCGTCTACGTATTGGCAAAATCTGTTCATTTCTTCGATTTTCATGGCCCCTTGCTAAAGAAATTGCAGACAAAATAAGGAAATAATCCATCTTCTTGCGCTGAAAATATGGAGTAAATTAGATGTTCTCCTATCTCTTCATGGAGAACATTAGTAGTCGTATTAGGAGGAGAACTTTAGGCTCTCCAATGGCGCAAAATAATGATAAATATCTATTTTGGAGAGAAATAGGTCGTATTCTTGAATATACACCCTGAAAAGGGCGTTTTAAAGCTTTAATTTGCGCAAATGTGCGCCTAGGCGAGGGACATTGAAGGGCGAGAATTTTGCAGTCGTATTTGCACATTTTTAGGAGTATTTCTTAATGATAAATAGGAGATATATTACGACGGCGTGAATTAAGGCGCAAATTAAGGAGAATATGTTTGATAAATCGAGCCCTATATAACCGGACATACTCCAAATGATATATTATCTAATATTCACCATTTAAGGGACTTATGATCATTTTTGTACCAACCAATTTACATATCAAATTTTAAGAAATATAGACATTTTAATTAAATTAATTGTGTACACTAATTATTTATGCGAACAGTTACCTTAATCATTAGGAGCATTTAAAATTTATAAATGACCTAGAACTGCAAGTTTATAGCCAGATTTTGACTCTTTTTACACATTAAGAAATGTACAAAAAGTTTACATAAAATGTTTAATGAGGCATTTTATTCAACTAAGCACTTTTGCCTGCATCAAATAAACAAGTTAGCTACAAGTCATAAAAATGAATATTAAATTAGAAACAGATACCATGAGTTCCCAGTTATTAATAATAATTACACAGACATGTATAATTGTAAAATGGTGATTTAAAGTGATGGTAAACCCAAGCATATAACAAATGCTAGGATTTATCATCACTAAAAAATAAACATTAGTTTCTCTCATAGTTTTGTAAAAATGATGTTAAAGGGAAAGTCTACAACAGAACTTGTATTGTTTAAAAAGATAGATAATCCCTTTATTACCAATTCCCCAGTTTTGCATAACCAACACTATTATATTAATATACTTTTTACCTCTGTGATTACCTTGTATCTAAGCCTCTGCAGCCTGCCCCCTTATTTCAGTTGTTTTGACAGACTTGTATTTTAGCCAATCATTGCTGACTCCTAGGTAACTCCACGTGCATGAGCACAATGCTATCTACATGGCACACATGAACTAAAGCCCTCAAGTTGTGAAAAAGTGTCAAAATGCATTCAGATAAGAGGCAGCATTCAAAGGCTAAGAAATTAGCATATGAGCCTCCTAGGTTTAGCTTTTAACTAAGAATACCAAGAGAACAAAGAAAAATTCATTACCTAAGTACATTGGAAAGTTGTTTAAAATTACATGCACTATCTGAATCATGAAAGTTTATTTTTGACTAGACTGTCCCTTTAAACCAGGGATGGGCAGCTATCGGCCTTCCAGATGTTATGGACTACATCTCCCATGATGCTTTGCCAGCATTATGACTGAAAGAGCATTATTGGAGTTGTAGTCCATATTATCTGGAGGGCCGATAATTGCCCACCACCCCTGCTTTAAACTCACTCTATCTGTAAGGAAAGAAGATTGCTAACACATTGCCTCTAGCCGCCCATGGCACAGCACTTTCTTCAATGAGGGGACGTTTTCACCTCCAGACCAATAGCCGTGAGTGTCAACTGACATCCTAGCACAGATAAATCTGTGCTTAAAAAATCAGTTTTATATTATTGGTGGTTCCTTAAAAAATACAAATACATGTGGGTTAAAACAATATATCGAACGCATTTCGAATATGATCCCTACTCATAGACATAATGATTCAATAATGTTACACGTTTAAAAGGTCTCTCGAGAACTCTTATTGGTTACTATTATTGGTAAGGTTTTTATAACCCTCCTTCATCTCAATCTAAACATATGAAAACAAAACAATTAATATATGACTTCATTCTAACATACCAAAGAAAAATGGATACATATTTAATAACAAAGTATAATATATTATACACATACTGTATATTTATTTTTAAATTAAGTATATGTAAATTAAACACTGAAATATGTAGTTTTAATTGTTCTCAAATCTTTAAACTCTCATCTTTACTATAATTGCGTTTATAATGTCCATCGCAGTTGCGCACGCATCCTCAATGGAATTATTGGCTATTCAAATCAGCCAATAGAATTTCACTTGCTCTCATGCTATTGGCTAATTTAAATAGCCAATAGGATTTGAGTAACTTGGCTGATTTGAATTGGAAGAATCAAATCAGCCAATAGGAATTCAAGGGACGCCATCTTTAATTGCTTACCTTGAATTCACTAGTCAGTGTACGGCGGAGATCATACGAAGAGGATCCTCCATGCTCCATGGCTCCTCTGTCTCCAGGGTCTCCAGTTTTCAGCTCTGCAGTCTTCAGTCTTCAGCTCCGCTCCACGCAGGATGTTCCTGGAAGAAGAAGAGGTTGCGCTTGAAAGAAGACTTCACCGCCTGGAACAGAACCTTCTCCGACGAACTTCAGGAACCGTGAGTACCAACCTGGGGGTTAGACTTAGGATTTTTTAAGTTTTTTTGGGGGGGGGTTTGTTTTATTTAGATTAGGGATGGGCAGAAAAAGAGCTAAATGACCTTTTAAGGGCAATGCCCAAACAAATGCCCTTTTCATGGCAATGGGTAGTTTAGGTTTTTTAGTGTTAGGTTATTTTATTTGGGGTGGTTTGGTGGGTGGGGGGATTTTACTGTTAGGGGGGCTTTGTGTATTTTCTTGAAAAAGAACTGATTATCTTGGGGCAATGCCCTGCAAAAAGCCCTTTTGGTAGTTTATTCTTAGAGTAGGGGGTTTTTATTTTTTGGGGGGTCTTTTTTTATTTTTATAGGGATTAGGTTTAATTTTGATAAATTTGGAAATTTGATTTTTTTTATTTTCTGTATTGTTAGCTTTTTTTATTTTTGTAAACTAACTTTTTTTTTTTTTTTGTAACTTTAGAATGTATTAGTTTAGGTAATATGGGTTTATTTAATGGGGTGTTAGGTTAGGGGTTGTTAGGTTAGGGGGTGTTAGGTTAGTGTACTGTACTTAGTTATTTAAATAGTTATTTGCATTGTGGGTTTTGGCGGTTTAAAGGGTTAATAAGTTAAATAGGTTTATGGCAATGTAGGGGTTTTGCGGTTTAGGGGTTAATAGGGTAAATAGGTTTATTGCGATGTAGGGGTTTTGCGGTTTAGGGGTTAATAGAGTAAATAGGTTTATTGCAGTGTAGTGGTTTTGCGGTTTAGGGGTTATGTATATAGAGAAATATACTTAAAGTAGATATAATTTAAAGAGAAGAAACTTTGTATTTATTTAGGACAGTAGTTTGTCTAATTAGAGTGTGGCTATATCTGTATATCTGTAGTTTATTATATTGAAAATATTTTTGATATATTTAAGATAGTAGTCCATTAAAATTATAGTATTGCTACACCTGTAGCTTAAATTTTTATGTAAAAGAAGAGTTACAAAATACGTTGTTTCTACATCTGTAGTTTAAAAAATAATTAGACTGCCCTCTGGGCAGGCTTATCGACTAGTTAGATAATAAATTAACAAATGGCAAAATATGATAACAGTAGACATGTGCATTTCATTTCGTTCTGAATCGAAATTCGGACGAATTTGTCAAATTCAGTGCTTCGGATCGATTCAAATTTATGAATTACCGTAGCAACGAAACGAACAAATAAATCTGAATTAGTTTCGGATTTATTCATTACATTGGGATGGCCATGGACTAATTACAATTACACTAGTATTGTACAAGATATTAGGTTATATCACTCTGCTATGGGTTACACCTAATATTACAGTACATAATACTAGTCTAGAACATCCCACCTAACATATACCAAACTTCCAAATTTACTAATCGAATCCGAACCGAATACATCCGAATAAATCTGAATTTATTTGATTCCGAATGAATCCAAGACAAATGCATTCAAATGTATCCAAATTTAAATCGATCCGAAAACAAAATTCGAAAACATTCAAATCGGTCCGAAACGAACCAAAACTAATTTTTCCGCCGCGCACAAGTCTAGATAACAGTAACAATGATAATAAATTGAGGGACTGAAAACGACAAGAGGTTTATTGCAAGTGTTTGCACTCGTCAGCCCTACCGATCATATTACGAGGTATAAGTAAACGCATTCACATGAGTGATTAATGCGAGAATTATTACCGACTTTAGAGCTCTGGTTAACTGTTTCACAAAACAAAAAAGTTGCACAAAACACATCAACAACACATTGCAAAGTATAGTTACACTCATAATAACACTATCTAATTTAAATTATTAAAATGTATATATACAGTATATATTGCACACAAATTTATTTTTATTATTATTTTTTATTATTATTTTCATTATTATGTTTAAAACATAAATATACATTTTGGGCCAGATTACAAGTAGAATTCTAAATATAGCTTACATGCAAGTGATATTAGTGCTCCACTTTGTGATACCAGTGTGCGATAATGTGTGCTGATATTACAAGTTGCGTTGCTAGGAAGCATTCCGCTCACAAGAGTGTGCTTCCATATGCTCCTATGGGAGCCTTGTTCTGATGCCATCACAGACGGCATCAGAACCTATCACAGTGAAACAGAAACATAGAAACATGCAATTTGACGGTAGATAAGAACCAAAAAGGCGCATCAAGTCTACCCATATTACATTTTTTTAATTCCTTTACAGTCTTTCGGCTAGATTACGAGTTTTTGTCGGTAAGGCTTGCGGTGCTAATGCGCAGTATATGTTCACTGCTCACCTACAAACAACGCTGGTATTACAGGTTTTTTTAAACCCAGCGTTAGCCGTAAAAAAGTGAGCGGAGAGCAAAATTTAGCTCCACAACTCACTGTAATACCAGCGCTGCTTACGGTAGCGGTGAGCTGGCTAAACGTGCTCGTGCACGATTTCCCCATAGGAATCAATGGGGCTGATTCGGCTGAAAAAAAGTCTAACACCTGCAAAAAAGCAGCGTTCAGCTCCTAATGCAGCCCCATTGATTCCTATGGGAAAATACATTTTATGTCTGCACCTAACACCCTAACATGAACCCCGAGTCTAAACACCCCTAATCTTACACTTATTAACCCCTAACCTGCCGCCCCCGACATAGCTGACACCTACATTATATTATTAACCCCTAATCTGCCGCTCCGGACACCGTCGCCACCTACATTATACTTATGAACCCCTAATCTGCCGCCCCCAACGTCGCCGCCACTATAATAAAGTTATTAACCCCTAAACCTAAGTCTAACCCTAACCCCCCCTAACTTAAATATAATTTAAATAAATCTAAATAAAAATACTATTATTAAATAAATGATTCCTATTTAAAACTACTTACCTATAAAATAAACCTTAAGCTAGCTACAATATAACTAATAGTTACATTGTAGTTAGCTTAGGATTTATTTTTATTTTACAGGCAACTTTGTATTTATTTTAACTAGGTAGAATAGTTATTAAATAGTTATTAACTATTTAATAACTTCCTAGTTAAAATAAATACAAATATACCTGTAAAATAAATCCTAACCTAAGTTACAATTACACCTAACACTACACTATAATTAAATAAATTACCTAAATTAACAACAATTAATTACAATTAAATAAAATAAACTAAATTACGAAAAAACAAACACTAAATTACACAAAATAATAAAATAATTACAATTTTTTAAACTAATTACACCTAATCTAATCCTCCTAATAAAATAAAAAAGCCCCCCCAAAATAATAAAAATCCCTACCCTATACTAAATTACAAATAGCCCTTAAAAGGGCTTTTTGCGGGGCATTGCCCCAAAGTAATCAGCTCTTTTACCTGTAAAAAAAAAGACAATACCCCCTCAACATTACAACCCACCACCCACACACCCAACCCTACTCTAAAACTCACCCAATCCCCCCTTAATAAAACCTAACACTACCCCCTTGAAGATCACCCTACCTTGAGACATCTTCACCCAACCGGGCAAAAGTGGTCCTTCAGAAGGTCCGAAGTCTTCATCCTATCCGAGCAGAAGAGGTCCTCCAGACCGGCAGAAGTCTTCATCCAGGTGGCATCTTCTATCTTCATCCATCCGGAGCGGATCCATCTTCAAGACATCCGATGCGGAGCATCCTCTTCGTTCGATGGCGACTGGAACAATGACGGGTCCTTTAAATGACGTCATCCAAGATGGCGTCCCTTCAACTCCTGATTTCTGATTAGAACAGCCAATAGGATTGAGCTTGCATACTATTGGCTGATTGGAACAGCCAATAGAATGCAAGCTCAATATGGGGGCGGCAACGTTGGGGGCGGCAGATTAGAGGTTAATAAATGTAGGTAGGTGTCGGCGATGTTAGGGATGGCAGATTAGGGGTTAATAATATTTAACTAGTGTTTGTGAGGCGGGAGTGTGGCGGTTTAGGGGTTAATATATTTATTGAAGTGGCGGCGATGTCCAGTTAGGCAGATTAGGGGTTAAAATTTTTAATATAGTGTTTGCGATGTGGGGGGGGGGGGGGCTCGGTTTAGGGGTTAATAGGTAGTTTATGGGTGTTAGTGTACTTTTTAGCACTTTAGTTAAGAGTTTTATGTTACGGCGTTAGCCCATAAAACTCTTAACTACTGACTTTTAAATGCGGTATCAGTCTTGACAGGAGAGGCTGTACCGCTCACTTTTTCCTAGACTCGTAATACCGGCGTTAGGAAAAGCCCATTGAAAAGATAGGATACGCAATTTACGTAAGTGGATTTGCGGTATGCTCGAGTCGCGGAAAAAAAGTGAGCAGTACACCTGTACCTGCCAGACTCGTAATACCAGCGGGCGTTAAAAAGCAGCGTTGGGACCTCTCAATGCTGCTTTTTAAGGCTAAAGCCGGACTCGTAATCTAGGCGTTTGTCTTTACCACCTCAAATTGAAGTTTATTCCATTAATCCACTACCCTTTCTGTAAAAAAATGCTTCCTCAAATTTCTCCTGTATCTGCTACCCTCTAACTTTAGATTGTGACCCCTTGTTTTGGCAAGGAGGTATGTAGCGCAGCGATTTGCAGCATTTAAAAATATATATGTATATGAATATATACCGTACATAAATATTTATGTTTTAATATGTGTATATACACATATTAACACATAAATATATATGTATATAAGTATATTTACATTGCGGTCTATAGGAATACACAGTTCGCATAGACTGCAATGTAAAGGCACTATTCATTGTCGTTTATTTTTAACACCCCCACCAACTTTAAAGCCCCAAAACTGCCTAGTTTTAATTAAAAAAAAATACAATTCCCTCTATTTTGAGGGCATTTGGGGCACCTTTTTAGAAAATTAACCAGAGATCTAATCTCTGGTTAATTTATGGAGTGCTAATTGCTATTGCGAGGTCTTGGTAGCATCAACCAACCACTTTTAATGACTGGTTTATTATTGCGCTCACGTAAATGGGCAAATTTGTCCATTTGCGGGAACAGAATAATTAACGCTCCACTTGTAATCTAGCCCATTATTTTTAAACTTTCCATTTATATCTAAATTAAACAATTTCTAGCTCTAATCAAGTTAATAAAGAAACAAAAAAAAGTCACAGAGCATACAATGAAAAGGAGCCTATTTTAATCTTGCATATTCTAGAATCTAACCTTAAAATGTATCTACAAGACCTATTCTTAATCTACATAGAGTCTGCTCTTAAGATATGTCTTTGGTAAAAATGATATATAAATAAACAGTATCCTTTTAACATTGTCTGAAGAAGGAGAGCAGTAAAATTAATTTCAGGTATTGCTCTTGCAAAATGCAATGGTGCACTAAGCGAGGGTGCGCTAAGCCAATAGTGCACAAGAAGTGTAGTTATTCATGTAGTTCTGTATTATACTATTAATAATAATGGTTTACTTCAGGTCTTAAAAAGCACTGAGTTTCATAGTAGTAGTTTGGATTGTGCCCGAAACCAGCACTTAACTAAAAACTTATAATACAAGCACATTGCGCAATAGCACTTCCAATAAGTATAGAGTGCGCTAAAAACGTTTTGGCTGTGTTAAAATACTTAAAACATTTAACCATCTACTTGTAAAACTAGATTGTGCATTATTCATTTCTATCTATGGAGAATTTAGCTTTGTATGAAGTGTAGGTTAGAGCTTGATGTTATATTAACAGAACAAATGGACCTTTCTTGTAAAAATGTTTATGATATTTTATCTAGATAGCAACAAAAAAATAGTCTGGGTAATACAGCTCAATTTTGACTTTAAAAATCAAATATATCACTAGGTGGATTTGTTTGTAAAAATAAATATGTAATATGATCATATGTATATATTTAACTGAGATTTATCTGAGCCAATTACTGCTACACATTAAAAAATTTTTACAAATTCTGTTAATTCTGTGACAATTGGACTGTATAAGATTCTTTAACAGGCACCATAGATGTAGCTCTATAATATTGCTGGGCTTAACATATGACATTTTAAATCAATATTACATTATTAATAATACTAGCATGAGTAGGTTTATACAATTCTTTCTTGATTACCTTGTGTTACAGAAAATCTAATGTATTTTAAATTATATCTATACTGAATTATTATTTATTATGATTATTATTATTTTCAGGGTCAAAAATGATTGCCTTTTAATAGGAGTTTTTAATGTTTGGGGATGGTGACATTAGTGAAATGTTTTTAATAGCTAATGACATAGGGGCCGATTTATCAAATGTTGGGCGGACATGATTCGCTGAATCATGTCCGCCCGACATTGCTAAATGCCAACAGTACATGCTGTGCAATGTTGCCCCCTGCACATTCGCCGCTAGCGGGGGTATCATTCATCCCCATTGATTGCAGTCCACCACCTCTGAGGTGGCGGACAAGTTAAGAAGCAGCGGACTTAAAACCGTTACCTCTTAAATCCTGTTTCCGGCGAGTCGTAAGGCTCTCGCGGAATAAGCAGCCTCCGCTGCTTGATAAATATACCCCATTGTATCACTTTTATAAATATAATAATAACATTTTTTATTTAAACAAATGGAATAGTAGCAAAATATATTAAAGGGACAGCCTACTTCAGAATTGTTCTTGTTTTAAAAGATAGATAATCCCTTTATTACCCATTCCCCAGTTTTTCATAACACAATTATATTAATATACTTTTTACCCCTGTGATTACCTTGTATCTAAGCCTCTGCAGCCTGCCTCCTTATTTCAGTTCTTTTGACAGACTTGCATTTAAGCCAAACAGTGCCCTCTCATAAGTAACTCCACGGGAGTGAGAACAATGTTATCTTTATGGCACATATGAACTAACACCCTCTAGCTGTGAAAAAAATTAAAATGCATTGAGATAAGAGGTAGCCTTCAAGGGCTTAGAAATTAGCATATGAGCCTACCTAGGTTTTGCTTTCAACTAAGATTACCAAGAGAATACAGCAAATTTGATGATAAAAGTGAATAGGAAAATTGTTTAAAATTGCATGCCCTATCCGAATCATGAAAGTTTAATTTTGACTACACTGTCCCTTTAAGGCATTCTAAACTAAACTACTTTTTTTGGGGGGGTTAACTTTTTTTTGTATATACACTTTAAAAATACCTTCAGTTTACTGGAATGGACCTTCTAGGAGACTATAGAAAGTTAAAGAAAATTAATAATAATATTAATTCAATCAAATGAAGCATTTCTACTGAAAACATGCTTACCGGCAATAAAAAGTTTGTGACGTGTGAGATTATTGTTTTAGAAGGTCATTTCATGTTGAAATCATTAAAAGTTGTCACAAATGTATAGGTTAATGTCCTACGGTAAATTAGCATATTATTCTGTCAAAACATTTTACTAAGATTATTCTTGCTACAGATGTATTAGTGGTTTTACAGGAATGTTAAAGGTTGACAATTACCCCCTGCCAAAGTGCATTACTATTTATTACAACTTTATTCATTTTTGTTCTTAAATTACATTAAGTGTACCTGATTTCACATTAATGAGAATTTCCTAAGTCTAAAATTTGATGTTGACGAAAACTACAATTATTTTAAATATGAGGTTTTTTGTGTAATTGGTTTATTGCTAGTATTTTTTGTTTCTTTGACAGCCACATATATAACCAATTTATTGTTAGATTTGAGGCAACCTGAGCAAAAATATAAATTGTGTAGAAAATGTAGTAACATTTTATATAACAAATATACATATATATATTTACTACTGAACATATTCAGTCATAAATATATATTTGAAACCAATGCTTAAGTTGTCATACAAATGTATGGAAGGTAATAATTATGGAAACTAAGGAACTATTTGATCCACACTGCCCACTTAGACAATATGATCCTCTGAAGGTAAGCTTTAAATACTTCAACCAACATCACTTACAAGCATACATACTGTAATAAATACTATCGTAACAAAGTTTAATTTATTGCAATATGTCAACCTCAACTGAACCAGTACAAGTGACCTACTAGCATAACTACTCTATTAATACTTCCGCCCTGAAATAATTCAAGATTGCCACTGAAAGATTACTTTACCAAATCCATGTCACGTTTCACATAATTTACATTGCAGCACAACTCTTTCTTTCCAACACTGCCCCTCTTTATATATCGCCCTTTTTTCTAGCACAATACATTAAATAAGTATTGCTCTAGCACACTGGTTTTCAAACCTGTTCTCAAGCCTCCCCAACAGGTCAGGTTTTCAGGATTACCTTGGATGAGAGCAGGTAAAATAACCATGTTTTCTATTAAGCTATTTCCTGTGCACCTGTGCTCAAGTTTAGATCCTCTCAAAATGTGGCCTTTTAGGGAGGCCTGATGAAAGGTTTGAAAACCAGTGATCTAGCAGTAAGCCTTTTTTTTCCAGCAATGAACCTGTGGTCCCTATTTATGAAGATCATTATCAGGTTAATGTAATGAGATAAGAATGGGACTGCCCTGTCTTACATGAGGAAGGCACAACATAACAATGCACTCCAAGGTGTGTAAAAATGAAAAAGACATTATTATTGAAAACATTAATTAAAAGCCGTATACAGTCATGGTGGCGTCAAAGGCAGATAATCATCTGACGTGTTTCGCGCCCCCTAGTGGCGTATGATAAAATAAAAGTGTGCATTTAATTTTTACACACCTTGGAGTGCATTGTTATTTTGTGCCTTCCTGATATATCAGCGGCTTGATCCACCACTATAACAACACTCTGACCTTGCAGGAGATTACAATAGGGATTGTCTGGTAGCAGCCTCTCAGGATTGCCTGGAGCCGCGTCTCCTGTGGATTACATACATATTTTACATGCCCCTGATAGCTCATCTTTGAAGTTTTTAAAAAAAAATACCGTTGGTGAACGTCTCTTGTTGAACATGATAACAATCTCTTCATAACTTTAGGAGACAATTTTAATGTGAACAAGTCAATTTAACAAGTCATCAATACGCTAATACCAGAATATGCCTAAGGTGTGAAAACATTTAGCTCTCTGACCAGCACAATACATTGCCCATGGGCAATGTTCTTAGATGCTATGGTCTGTTGACAGACAATATAATTAGGCAAAATGATTTAGCCTTCGCTGCTGACTCAATGATAAATCCCCTGAGAGTTAACCAACCTGCTGGGAACTTGTATTTTCTTATAACAATGGGTCCTATTGGTTAAAGGGCCATGCTACCCAAATGTTGAAACACTTGAAAGTGATGCAGCATAGCAGTAAAAAGCTGACTAAAAAAATATCACCTGAACATCTCTATATAAAAAAGAAAGATATTTTACCTCAAAAATTCCTCAGTAGCCACATCCCATTGTAAAGGACTTCTAAGCAGCAAATCAGTATGTTTTTCCCGGGACAGCTAAGGGATTGAGCTTACGTGCACACTTATCTTATTTCCCTATTCAGTTTAAGGAAGCTTACAATGAAATCTCATGAGAGTTAAGTGAAATCTCATGAGATCACAGTAACATAGTTCATGACCTCAGCACTGTGGATGCTGATTGGCTGCAGTTCATTTTTTCATTTTTTATTTTTTTTACCTGCAGCTGGACAGTAGCTGAAGTATATATTTTTTTACACAGAACTTACTCTGCTGAGCTGAGGAAATTGTGAGGTAAAATATCTTCCTTTTTTACATAGAGTTGCTCAGGTGATATTTTCCTGTCATCTTTTTACAGTTAAACTGCATCAGTTTCAAGTGATTTAGCATATGAGTATTACGTCCCTTTAAAGTAACTGAGCTTATGTTTCATGTCTTGGCATCTTCTTGACATTCATTTTAATGACATTAATAAGCTTGTGTTGCCTCCAATATTTGATCTCGGTTGGTATGTATAAGTGACAGGTCAGGCTTTTATTTCCTGTTATGACCCTTTCTTAAAGGGATATGAAACACATTTTTTTTTCTTTCATGATTCAGATAGAACATGCAACTTTAAGAAACTTTCTAGTTTATTCCTTTTATCAATTTGTCTTCATTCTCTGGTATCTTTATTTGAAAGGCAGGAATGTAAGCTTAGAAGCCAGAGCATTTTTGGTTAAGCACTTGGGTAGTGATGGGTGCCTTAATGTAAACAAATCCTTATAAAAATGTTTATGAATATCTATATGATTATTTTTTTCCAGATAATGCTTATATGAGTATAATGTATTTATGTTGTGTTAGGTGCAACTTTAATCTTAGCCCTAACCCTTTGTGTGGTCTTCAATCGCGCTAACCTGATGAGCGTTAAATTCGATTGCGCTTGATCAAATGCATTTACTTTCAACTTGTAATTTGCACAAATTAACATGCCTGTGATATTCCTATGTCTCACGCACACTAACGTTAGTGCGCCACTTGTAATCTAGCCCATAGATAGAAAAATAGATAGATAGATAGATAGACAGACATACAGACTATGGTCATCCTACTCCAATCACTGGATACAATGTTTAAGGTGATTGAAAAATATAATAAAAATATTTAAAAAAAAAGATAATAATATAATTGATACCCATAAAAGTTTTTTTTAATCAACCTTACAGACATGATGCCGTACAATATCTGGAATCAAGTGAAAAGTTGTGAACTGTACAACAGATGTTTCATAATTTTTTAAATGGTCTATTTCTTCTCTTTAGTAGGTGTCCCCTGCAGAAAGCATTGCTAATTAGTATTGGGTTTGGAGCTAGTTTGAAGCCCCTTTTATGTATTTACAGTTGACAGAAAATAATCAGTGATAAGGAGTACTTGAACACAAACAGGAATTTTAAGACAATAGAGTCTTGTTAGTTATTATCACTTTTTTAATTAGCTTGACTGTTGTACAGTTTACAGAATTACATCTGCATATAATATCCTGATAGAAAAGTGTCATTCTAAATACAATTTAGCAAACTTATGAGCA
Source organism: Bombina bombina (assembly GCF_027579735.1). NCBI lineage: Eukaryota > Metazoa > Chordata > Amphibia > Anura > Bombinatoridae > Bombina > Bombina bombina. The sequence goes on along the minus strand of NC_069503.1, from coordinate 1,027,076,231 downwards.
TATATAACTGAGAGATACAACATACTTTAGTAAAGAGTCTACAAAAATTGTGATATTTTATTTACTTATCGTTTCTATAGGAGGCAGCTCACAACATGCCGGATTGAGTTCTAGGTTCAGTAAAGTCTGCAAGATTATTTCACTCCAAGCTTACAATTTTTTGATTGTTGGGTTCTTGGTGAGAGCGATCACCTTGTGGATTAAGGAATAAGTAGAGTCAAGTATGGGAACAAACATAGGAAACTGGTATAATGGCCACTGGTACTGGTTTAATTCTCAAAATGGTGTAAGGGAACCAAAAAGAGCTTATTTATTTAACACGTAAAGGACTAGGGTGGAATAACAAAATATCCAGAACTAGGCACTGATATACCCTAATAGACAGTAGATATAACTCAAACAATAATTTGCCAGTGCAACATAGGATAAGGGTCCATGGTCCAGAGTAAAAAAAAGTGTCATATAGGTAAAGGAAAATCTCTAGTGACAATATCCTTTGGGGGATAGTTATCAACGTGTCAACTTTCCTGCCTTCGCCGGCCCAATACGCCCGCCTAAGCTCGCCTACCATCGCCGCCGCGGACCTGAAAAAATATGCCTAAGTTATCAATAAATCTGTCAAAAAGCCGCGCACCAAGTACGGGGCGATGAGCAGCCTACTGTGAGAGTTATCACTCATCCGATCTCGCTGCTCTTCGGCTTTTTGACAGCTTTATTGCTAGCCTGTCACTAAGCACCCACACTAACTACACTGTTCTACCCCCTATACCGGCGCCCCCGGAGCCCCCCGCAACTCAATAAAGTTACTAACCCCTAAACCGCCACTCCTAGACCCCGCCGCAACTCTTATAAATGTATTAACCCCTAAACCGCCGCTCCTAGACCCCGCCGCAACCTACATTATACCTAGTAACCCCTATCCTGCCCCCCCTATACCGCCGCCCTCTATAATAAAGTTATTAACCCCTATCCTGCTGATCCCGCACCTCGCCGCAACTAAATAAATAGTTTAACCCCCAAACCGCCGCTCCCGGACCCTGCCGCAACCTATATTAAATTTATTAACCCCTAATCTGCCCCCCCTACACCGTCGCCACCTATAATACATTTATTAACCCCTATCCTGCCCCCCACTACACAGCAGCCACTGTAATACATTTATTAACCCCTAAACCTAAGTCTAACACTAACCCTTACACCCCCCTAACTTAAATATTAATTAAATAAATCTAAATAATATTTATATTGTTAACTAAATTAATCCTATTTAAAACTAAATACTTACCTTTAAAATAAACCCTAATATAGCTACAATATAAATAATAATTATATTGTAGCTATCTTAGGATTTATTTTTATTTTACAGGTAACTTTCAATTTATTTTAACTAGGTACAATAGATATTAAATAGTTATTAACTATTTAATAGCTACCTAGCTAAAATAAAGAGAAATTTACCTGTAAAATAAAAACTAACCTAAGTTACAATTACACCTAACACTACACTATACTTAAATAAATTAAATAAATTAAATACAAATAACTACAATTAAATACAATTACATAAACTAACTAAAGTACAAAAATTAAAAAAAGCTAAATTACAAAAAATAAAAAAATAGGTTACAAACATTTAAAAAATATTACAACAATTTTAAGCTAATTACACCTAATCTAAGCCCCCTAATAAAATAACAAAGCCCCCCAAAATAAAAAAATTCCCTACCCTATTCTACATTAAAAAAGTTCAAAGCTCTTTTACCTTACCAGCCCTTAAAATGGCCTTTTGTGGGGCATGCCCCAAAGAAAACTGCTCTTTTGCCTGTAAAAGAAAAATACAACCCCCCCCAACATTAAAACCCACCACCCACATACCCCTAATCTAACCCAAACCCCCCTTAAAATAACCTAACACTAATCCCCTGAAGATCATCCTACCTTTAGTCGTCTTCACTCAGCCGAGCCACCGATGGAGCTGAAGAGGAGATCCGGAGCGGCAGAAGTGATCCTCCAAGGGGCGCTGAAGAAATCTTCCATCCGATGAAGTGATCCTCCAGGCGGCGCTGAAGAAGTCTTCCATCCGGGCGATGTCATCTTCCAAGCGGCGCTGAAGAAGTCTTCTATCCGGGCGATGTCATCTTCCAAGTGGGGTCTTCAATCTTCAATCTTCATCCCGCCAACGCGGAACATCCTTCTTTCCCGATGGACTACCGACGAATGAAGGCTCCTTTAAGGGACGTCATCCAAGATGGCGTCCCTTCAATTCCGATTGGCTGATAGGATTCTATCAGCCAATTGGAATTAAGGTAGGAAAAATCTGATTGGTTGATTGAATCAGCCAATCAGATTGAAGTTCAATCCGATTGGCTGATCCAATCAGCCAATCAGATTGAGCTCGCATTCTATTGGCTGATCCGATCAGCCAATAGAATGCGAGCTCTCAGATTTTTCCTACCTTAATTCCGATTGGCTGATAGAATCCTATCAGCCAATCGTAATTGAAGGGATGCCATCTTGGATGACGTCCCTTAAAGGAGCCTTCATTCGTTGGTAGTCCGTTGGGAAAGAAGGATGTTCCGCGTCGGCGGGATGAAGATTGAAGATTGAAGACCCCGCTTGGAAGATGACATCGCCCGGATAGAAGACTTCTTCAGCGCCGCTTGGAAGATGACATCGCCCGGATGGAAGACTTCTTCAGCGCCGCCTGGAGGATCACTTCATCGGATGGAAGATTTCTTCAGCGCCCCTTGGAGGATCACTTCTGCTGCTCCGGATCTCCTCTTCAGCTCCATCGGTGGCTCGGCTGAGTGAAGACGACTAAAGGTAGGATGATCTTCAGGGGATTAGTGTTAGGTTATTTTAAGGGGGGTTTGGGTTAGATTAGGGGTATGTGGGTGGTGGGTTTTAATGTTGGGGGGTTGTATTTTTCTTTTACAGGCAAAAGAGCAGTTTTCTTTGGGGCATGCCCCACAAAAGGCCATTTTAAGGGCTGGTAAGGTAAAAGAGCTTTGAACTTTTTTAATGTAGAATAGGGTAGGGAATTTTTTTATTTTGGGGGGCTTTGTTATTTTATTAGGGGGCTTAGATTAGGTGTAATTAGCTTAAAATTGTTGTAATATTTTTTAAATGTTTGTAACCTATTTTTTATTTTTTTGTAACAGCTTTTTTTATTTTTTGTACTTTAGTTAGTTTATGTAATTGTATTTAATTGTAGTTATTTGTATTTAATTTATTTAATTTATTTAATGATAGTGTAGTGTTAGGTTTAATTGTAACTTAGGTTAGGATTTATTTTACAGGTAATTTTGTATTTCTTTTAGCTAGGTAGTTATTAAATAGTTAATAACTATTTAATAACTATTCTAACTAGCTAAAATAAATACAAAGTTACCTTTAAAATAAAAATAAATCCTAAAATAGCTACAATGTAATTATTAATTACATTGTAGCTATCTTAGGGTTTATTTTACAGGTAAGTATTTAGTTTTAAATAGGAATAATTTATTTAAGTATAGTGTAGTGTTAGGTGTAATTGTAACTTAGGTTAGTTTTTATTTTACAGGTAAATTTCTCTTTATTTTAGCTAGGTAGCTATTAAATAGTTAATAACTATTTAATAGCTATTGTACCTAGTTAAAATAAATTGAAAGTTGCCTGTAAAATAAAAATAAATCCTAAGATAGCTACAATATAATTATTATTTATATTGTAGCTATATTAGGGTTTATTTTAAAGGTAAGTATTTAGCTTTAAAAAGGATTAATTTAGTTAATAATAGAAATATTATTTAGATTTATTTAATTAATATTTAAGTTAGGGGGGTGTTAGGGTTAGTGTTAGACTTAGGTTTAGGGGTTAATAAATGTATTACAGTGGCGGCGGTGTAGTGGGGGGCAGGATAGGGGTTAATAAATGTATTATAGGTGGCGATGGTGTAGGGGGGGCAGATTAGGGGTTAATAAATTTAATATAGGTTGCGGCAGGGTCCGGGAGCGGCGGTTTAGGGGTTAAACTATTTATTTTGTTGCGGCGAGGTGCGGGATCAGCAGGATAGGGGTTAATAACTTTATTATAGAGGGCGGCGGTATAGTGGGGGCAAGATAGGGGTTACTAGGTATAATGTAGGTTGCGGCGGTGTCTGGGAGCAGCGGTTTAGGGGTTAATACATTTATTATAGTTGCGGCGGGGTCAGGGAGCGGCGGTTTAGGGGTTAATACATTTATTATAGTTGCGGCGGGGTCAGGGAGCGGCGGTTTAGGGGTTAATATGTATAGAGTAGCTTGCGGTGGGCTCCGGGAGCGGCGGTTTAGGGGGTAATAACTTTATTTAGTTGCGGAGGTGTAGGGGGGACAGATTAGGGGTGTTTAGACTCGGGGTACATGTTAGGGTGTTAGGTGTAGACAGCTCCCATAGGAATCAATGGGATGTCTGGCAGCAGCGAACTTGTACTTTCGCTATGGTCAGACTCCCATTGATTCCTATGGGATCCGCCGCCTCCAGGTACGCTGGGCCGGAAAAGTGCCGAGCGTACCTGCTAGTTTTTTGATAACTAGCAAAAGTAGTCAGATTGTGCCGCACTTGTGTGCGGAACATCTGGAGTGACGTAAGAATCGATCTGTGTCGGACTGAGTCCGGCGGATCGAAGCTTACATCACAAAATTCTACTTTTGCCGGTGTCTAGCCTTTGATAACTAAGGCGAATCAGCCTCGCCATAAATACGCTACGGAATTCCAGCGTATTTGAGGTTGACGGCTTGATAACTACCCCCCTTTGGCTTTACTACTTTAATAAATGAGAGTTTTTTGTTTTGTTTTTTAAAAGGAGGAGTAATTGCATTATACTATGAACATCTGCTCTGCAGGAGTTAATTCTTATCTGCAAGTGACAGGCACGATTTTCCATAGGAATAGAAGTAAAGGAGGGGTTTAAAACTAAAACAAATGTTGGGTCATATCTATTAGGAAGAATAGGTAAGGACAAAGTAGTAAGACTATAGCAAGTGATGCTTTTTTTCACCAAATATTATATTGGATGGTTGCTGTTAAGTTGTTATGTTACACAATCTATAACATCAATAACTTCTCATATATAAAAGCTTTCTTCACTTACATGGTTTTGAACTTCCCATAATAAGCTGAAACCATAACATAACACCCAAACCAAAAAAATATAAAAAAAAAATAACCTATATAACATTTCCTTAAATTAATTATGGATCCTGCCTGATCTGTCCTAAGCCTCTGGCTGCAATAAAATGTGTGCCTACAGCCATCTTCATTTCAGTGATCTGACGATTTTTGGTTATACACATTTTCTTTACTTTTTAACTGAATGGTGATCGGATAACAAATTAACAAATAATTCAATTGAAAGTAAAGTTTCATATTTAAACTGAGCTCTCACACTTTTCCAATAAATATTCAATTGTTCTCTTGCAGCAGAAATGTGTTTGCAAGCTAAAAATAGCAAATGCATTTTTTCCTGTAATAGCTGCATTTGGTAAAAAGGATGGAGATCAAGCCCATTAATTAATTATTTGTATGGTAAGTATGCAGATTCATTTTTTCCATTATAGATATTTTTACATGAGTATTGAACAATAATTATGGTTCATTCTGTATCATTTTCTGTTTACAGTTTACAGCTCTACTTGACTGCTCAGTTTCCTTTAGTTAATTACTGGTTGATATTTTGTAGAGTACCTTGGATAAAGGGCCTTTTGCACACAAGTGATCTAGGACTCAAGAGCCACATACAAACAAGAATTGTAAAGCATGGCTCAGTATTTCCAATGGCGTGGAATGCAATATTATCTACATGTAACTGATGAGCAAAATTTAGACTCTTGGGGTTCAATTTTCATAGGTTGGGCAGACAAGATTTCTGGTAGCCTTACCTCACTGTGAGCGAAATGCATACGCTGTCCACATTTTACATTGCGCAAGCAATGCTTGTGCAATGCCGCCCCCTACTTGCTGGCGGACAATTGTCCACTAGCAGGAGCTGTCAATCATCCCAATCGGATCGGTATGACAGGTTAGGCAGCAGTGCTCTTAAGGCCGAAATGCTGGGACCCCAAAGCTACTTTTGCATTTTGATAAATAGGGCCCTTGGTTTGCTTTGGTGATTTTACATTTTGATAGAATGTTCTGAAATATGCTGGAGATTTATCATTTATATAATGAATGTCCTACTTTGAAAGATACAAAGCAGAGCAGTCAACATCATACTGCAATATACAGCAAGCATCACCGTGTCATTCTGCAGGGTTCCCTAAACCATATGCGCTATAAGAGATCTGACTCTGGGGAAGCCGTCATGGAGATTGACCTCAGATACTTACTTTGGCCTTTAGAAGAACGACTGGACCGCCATACAGCAACGCTCACTGAGGAAATTAGGTCAGCATTCTCCTATACTATCGGCATAGAAGCTACTGCAACACCTAATAACTATCCAGTATATCCAGTTTTGGCTGAAGAGCAAGGACACTTGATTGAAAAAATGCTACTTGGTATACGACGAGTGAACACAGCAAGGAGCCTAAATCTCAAACAAAAGCTTCTTACTCACATGGTGCAGAGATGGAGGTCGGTGCAAGTCACCCGGAACACTTAACAATGGTGTTGAAACTCCTACCCCTAAGTACAAGAAGTAAGCGCAAGCAATACGCTATGGATGAGACTGATTATAAATCTTGGCCAAACAGTCACTATAGAATCCAAGTGGGACTTAACCCTTAAAGATGATAGCCCTAAATGGAAAAGATGGATTCAAACAATCATATGGCCATGGACATGGTTATGGAACTCAGGTGTCCCTATCCCCACTTGTAGCCAAAGCGCTACAGCTACGATGGGGTCCTTAACACTCATGCTTAGACCACAGCATCCAACAGTCTAAACGGCACAGTAACAAATAGAACTCTACTATAACCTGTCTCACCTAACTGTAACCTAATATGTCACCTGCTTACAATAACGGACTGCATCTTACTATTAGAGGGTAGCTTACCCATTATATGCCTCCACTTTATAGATTAATAGTGTCTAAGTGATAACGATGAAGCTAGATACTAGGAGAGTATTGTTATTATATACCATTACATACATTAAAAAGCATATGGATGTGTAAGTTATCTGTTATCAGACTACTCAAAGAGCCCATATCAGTTATGTCATTGCACAAGTTTAACCCACTCTTATAGGGGTGCAGATTACAGCATTTATAATTCACTGTTTGTTTTCAAGTCTACTTATATGTGCCCTATGTTTCAATAGCAGTACACCTACCCCTATAGTCTATGTATAATCATAAGGAGATTTGGAGACTTAGTAGTCTTTATCAATTGTATTTAACTTGAGTCACAAAAGCTCAGATAGCCCTGACATTCTTCTTGTTTTATTGAGATAAACCTCTTTGCTCTATTTTGCCGTGTGGCCAGTGGCCTAGGCTGCATGGCATTTATATGTTTATTTGTTTAAAAAAGGGAGGCTCATTAAGCTAGATATGATAAATAAGCTCCAGACTCTAAGTTTGTGGTTATTCACACTTAATGTAATTGACTCGTACAGTTAAGTTACCCATAAGGTCCCCATTATATGCCATGGCCATATAACATATATATAACAGTTACAAAAATGAGTGATGTTACTATTAACATGGTCATTAACCTAAACCTGGTATAGCCGAAAGGCCACCCACATTACCTTATATGTATATAGTGCACCTACAGCCCATACACTGTTTTCCTCTGTGGTCCTATGTCTTATCTTCTCAGAGGGACTGAATGTAGCCCTAGGTTATAAACACCCTTTTGAATTGAATGTCATTTTTAACAGCACTGTGATGCTATTCTCTTCACTCCAAAAACATTTCCTGTATTATTGTATTTTGCCAGACATAACTAATTCTCAGCTGAACAACATACAGAAGTGGTCTTTCCTAATTCCTACCTTACACCTTGATTACGAGTTGTGCGTTCATGTTTTAACGCTGAACAAAATGGCAATTTCAGCGTTAAAACAGCACCTCAGCGATTACAAGTCTTGTCGGTATAGCTGTACCGCAATCCTTTTAGCCTGTAACGCAACGTCAGTCCCGCAACGTAAAAATTATGTTTTTTCATGGGACTTCCATAGCGCTGCTATTACGAGTTTTGCGGTGAGGCTTAAAAGCTTGCGTTACAGCCTATACCGACAAGATCCATTCTGCAATCTAAAAGCAGTAGTTATGAGTTTTACACTGCAAAACTGTTACATAAAATTCATAACTAAACTGTCACAAAGTACACTAACACCCATAAACTACCTATTAACCCCTAAACTGAGGCCCTCCCACATCGTAAACACTATAATAAACTTATTAACCCCTAATCTGCCGCTCCCGACATCGCTGCCGCAAAAAATAATTACTAACCCCTATTCCGCTGCTTCCCGACATTGTCACCACTATAATAAAGTTATTAACCCCTAAACCGACGCCCTCCCACATCACAAACACTATTTAAATATCATTAACCCCTAATCTGCCGTCCGCCCACATCGCCCCCACTGTACTAAAGTTAATAAGCCCTACACCGCCGCCACTATAATAAACCTATTAATCCCTAAACCGCAAGCCCCCCACAATGAAATATACTAAAGTAAACTATTAACCCCTAAACCGAAAGCCCCTCACATCGCAATAAACTAATTTAAATTAGTAACCCCTAAACCTAACGCCCCCTAACTTTATATTAAAATTACAATTTTCCTATCTTAAATTAAATTAAAACTTACATGTCAAATTAAAAGAACTAAGTTTAAACTAAAATTAAACTAAAATAACTATTAAACTAAAATTAAATTCACTACCAATTAAATAAAACTAAATTACACATTAAAAAAATCCTAACACTACTCTAAAAATTACAAAGTATCTAATTACAAAAAATAAAAAAGACAAAATAACAAAAAATAACAAACAATAAATTACAAAATAAAAAAGAATTACATCTAATCTTATAGACCTATAAAAATAAAAAAGCCCACCCAAAATAAAAAAAAACCCTAGCCTACAATAAACTACCAATAGCCCTTAAAAGGGCCTTTTGTGGGGCATTGCCCCAAAGATATCAGCTCTTTTCCATGAAAAAAATACAAAGGCTCTCCCAACAGTAAAACCCACCACCCAACCAACCCCCCAAAATAGAAAACCTAATTCTAAAAAAAACTAATCTACCCATTGCCCTGAAAAGGGCATTTGTAGAGGCATTGCCCTTAAAAAGGCATTTAGCTCTTTTGCTGCCCAAACCCTAATCTTAAAAAAAAAAAAACCAAACAAAACCCTTAAAAAACCTAACACTAACCCCCGACGACCCACTTACAGTTTTTGAAGTCCCGCTTGAATGATCTTCATCCAGGCAGTGAGAAGTCTTCATCCAGGCCGCCTCTTCTATCTTCATCCAGGCAGCGAGAAGTCTTCATCCAGACGGCCTCTTCTATCTTCATCCAGGCAGCAAAGTCCCCATCCAGGTGGCGAGAAGTCTTCATTCAGGTGGCCTTTTCTATCTTCATACAGGCAGCATCTTCTATCTTTATCCCGGCAGCGTGGAGCGGGTCCATCCTGAAGACATCCAGCGCGGAGCATCCTCTTCATACTGTCGCAGCCATACACTAAATATTCAATGCAAGTGAACAATTTCAAAATGGCGTCCCTTGCATTCCTATTGGCTGAAAAATTTGAATCAGCCAATAGGATTTAAGCAGCTCTCATTCTATTGGATGATTTGAATCAGCCAATAGAATGAGAGCTGTTTAAATTGGCTGATTTGAAAAGCCAATAGGAATTTAGCAGCTCTAATACCTATTGGCTGATTTAATTTTTAGCCAATAGGAATGCAAGGGACGCCATTTTAAAAACAGCTGCCTTGCATTGAAGATTCAATGTACGGCAGCAACCGTATGAAGAGGATGCTCTACGCCGGATGTCTTCAGGATGGACCCGCTACATGCTGCCGGGATCAAGATAGAAGATGTCACCTGGATGAAGATAGAAGAGGCCGCCTGGATGAAGATAGAAGAGGGCACCTGGATGAAGATAGAAGAGGCCGCCTGGATGAAGATAGAAGAGGCCGTCTGGATGAAGACTTCTTGCCGCCTGGAGAGCGTTAAGGTTTTTTAAGGGTTTCCTCGATGGGTTTTTTTTTAGATTAGGGTTTGGGGAGCAAAAGAGCTAAATGCCCTTTTAAGGGCAATGTCCATACAAATGCCCTTTTCAGGGCAATGGGTAGATTCGGTTTTTTAGATAGTTTTTTTTATTTTGTGGGTTTGGGGGGGTTTGTAATGTTAGTGAATCTTTGTAATTTCATTTTCAGATAAAAGAGCTGTTTAACATAGGGCAATACCCTACAAAAGTTCCCTTTAAGGGCTATTTGTAGTTTATTCTAGATTAGGTTTTTTATTTTGACGTGTTTTTATTTTTTAAATGGGTATTAGAATAGGAATCATTTTTATTATTTTTGATAATTTGTTTGTTATTTTGTGTAATTTTCTTTGTTTTGGGGTGGGCTTTTATTTTTAGATTAGGGTATGGGCAGCAAAAGAGCTAAATGCCCTTTAAAGGGCAATGCCCATACAAATGCCCTTTTCAGGGCAATGGGTAGATTAGGTTTTACTTTATTTTTATTTTGTGGGTTTGGGGGGTGGGGGTTTGTATACTGTTAGGGGTGTTTGTTTTGTTTTGTAGCAAAAGAGCTGTTAACTTTAGGGCAATGACCTACAAAATGCCCTTTTAAGGGCCCCCAAAAGGCCCTTGGTAGTCTATTATAGATTAGGGTTTCTTTATTTTGGGGTGTTTTTTTTTTGTTTGTTTTTTAAAGGCATTAGAATAGGAATAATTTTTATTGTTTTGTATAATTTCGTTTATTTTTGTAATGGTATGCTTTTTATTTTTTGTAATGGTAGGTTTTAGTGTAAGGCAGGTTAGGTTTTATTTGACAGGTAAGTTTGTATTTATTTTAACTAGGTAGTTAGTAAATAGTTAATAACTATTTACTAACTAGTCTACCTAGTTAAAATAAATACAAACTTACCTGTGAAATAAAAATAAAACCTAAGCTAACTATTATTTATATTGTAGCTAGCTTAGGTTTTATTTCACAGATAAGTATGTATTTAGTTTTAAGGTATTATTTAGTTAATAATTGTAACTTTAGCTCTATTTTAATTATGTTAAAGTTAGGGGGTGTTAGGTTTAGGGTTACGTTAGGGTTAGGTTTAGGGGTTAATATAGTTTAATTTAGGTTGTTGCGATGTGGGGGGCTGGCGGTTTAGGGGTTAATAGGTTTATTTAGTGGTAGTAATGTGGGAGGCCAGAGGTTTAGGGGTTAATACCTTTATTTAGTGGCGGTGATGTTGGGGTGCAGCAGAATAGGGGTTAATAACTTTACTATAGTGTTGGCGATGTTGGGGTGCGGTGGAATAGGGGTTAATAACTTTAATATAGTGGCAGCGATTTTGGGGTGCGGCAGAATAGGGGTTAATAATTTTAGTATAGTGGCGGCGATATAAGGAGCAGCAGATTAAGGGTTAATAACTTTTTTAGGTGCTGCCCGATATCGGTGGGGGGCAGATTAGAGGTGTTTATGCGTGGGGTTTATGTTAGGGTGTTAGGTTTAAACGTAATTTTTTTTCCCCATAGACATCAATGGGGCTGTGTTACAGAGCTTTTCTTTCCGCAGTCGCAGGTGTTAGACTTTTTTTCTGACCCGCTCTTCCCATTGATGTCTATGGGGAAAGCGTGCACGAACCCATCAAAACAGCGCTTGGATTTTGTGCGGTATGGAGCTTAAAATCACCATATCGCACGCACAAGCCGGCTGTTTCAAAACTTGTTATGGCTGTGCTATAGGGGGTTAAATAATGCAACTTTTGTTGCGTTCGTTGATTTCCCTATAGCACGCATAACTCGTAATCTAGCTGTTATATAATTACCTTATTATATTCTCATAGGCCCAAGAGTGACCTGTTACAAAGATATAGGTAGACACTTCTTCAAGAAAGCTAACTTCAGCAAACATGTGAAATGTGTTTTTACTATTTACAAGTTTCCTATTTAAAGGTACAAACGTGACCGTTTATATATCACTAGCTTTCCTCTAAGTGTGGTTTAGGTTCTCCTGGGCACACGAGCAGTCCCCTAAAATATGAGAGGAATTACAAATGTTAAAATGAGGTTCCAATTTATTCTGCAAAGTATACTTATTTATGTATAAAATATAAAATACTAATTTATCTGAAAATATGTTGATTTATATATATATATATAATTTGTATATATATTCACCTTGATGTCACCATATTATAATAATTATGAGGGTATGTATTACTTTTGTACTTTGCTTATCACTGTTGTATTCACAGTCGACCTCAATAAAATAATTATTCATTGGAAAGATACAAAGCGTAACATTTTGACATCTTATTTGCAGGCATTTTTTTTCTTACAGCTGTTGAAATTGCAAGTAAATCTATAACTCTGACATAAAATGAAATTAAAGTTCAGGTATAAAATTTAATGCTCACTGGAGAAGACTGTTTTATGAACTACCAAACATACATCAATTATATAGGAACTGCGGTGTTTCCATTTGTAGAAATTTCCTGGAGTTTCTTTTGGCTACAACTTCCTAATATTATCATAGCAGACATATGCCTTACTAGTGAAAATGAAAACCAGTTATTCCTTCTTTGCTACGCCAGTTTGAATCACAAGAGAATTACATATGCACGCAAGGCCAGGAATTTAAATTGTACACAGATTTTTACACAAAAAAATAGATCTTAAAGATCTATAAAATATTTTTTTTCAATAAGGACTATTTAATAGTGTTTGTTATTCTGTGGATACTGATATGCATGTAAATTATTTTTTATATTTCTAGTTCTCGAAATGTATAAAGCATTTTTTTGGAATGTGGATTATTGCCCTGAATTGTACATATCATATAGTTCATTTTATATCATCTGGATGATAATGGGAAAAGACGATTGTGTTAATAATGTATGCTTTTCTTCAGCAACATTTGTACCATGAATTTTTGGGTTTCATATCCCTTTAAAAGTACCTCCTTGTAATAGAAATAAACTGGAATGTGGACCAGTATATGGGTAAGTACCAGTTTTTGTAGTTTTCTTCTCATAAATAGTAGCTAAGAGTGTGTGTGTGTGTATATATATATATATATAAACTCTTGCAGGGAAGAAGGCACTCGCCGTTTAATAATACAATACTTTATTCCGTTAACGTTTTCGGGGTCTTCCCCGTCTTCAGACCTCTTAACAATAACATACAAACACTCACCATTTATCACCTTACCCCCTCCACCATGTTGGAACAACGTCAGCTCTCACGGCATCATTACAGCGCAACTGCGCATGCGCGAACACCGCTACGGAAAGCCGACCAAGACAAACTACTAAAACTCCAAGTGTAAATACATCGTGACAAGTAACATATTGAAAACAATGAGACCAAATGTTAGACTGTTCCTATAGGGGTGAGGAAGCCCTACTATGCAGTGCAAATCACACACTCGCTAAACTAGCTTAAAACAATTCAAATGTACAATATAATACAATAGATGATAGGGGGATTTGACATCCTGATAATCTAATATCATACTCACTTGTGCACTGTCCTACCATATTGTACTCAAATCCAATCAGTATACTTGATCCAAACAGCAGTATTATATCCCTGTTAGGCTACTCAAACCCCCAAACTGTCAGTCACCAATCACACATACATCAGGAGTAACATAATGAAGATTCCTAAACTTACATATTAGCACACTCAGGACCACCTATTACCCAGCCCAAACAAACGGCATGTAGCAATAAAGACTCCCAATATGAGACATCAACATTCGCCCACTATACTGTGCTGACCTTGTTGTGTCCAACCCAATCACTCAAGCATATGCAAATGGGCAAACCCAACAACTACAAAAAGCATTGATAGTCCAAATGCACATTCAGGCCCTTTGGATGCATCGTGTCCAAGTTAAAAATCCACATGGACTCCCTTTGTAGTAGGCATTTGGCCCTATCACTCCCTCTTACACTCCTAGGCACATGATCAATAATAATGTAACTCAAATTGGATACCCCATGTTTGTTAGTACAAAAATGCATGGCCACAGGTTGATCTGAATCACTATCTTTGATGGCTTTGCGTATCGCAGTCCGGTGGTTCACCATCCTTGTCATAAGATCATCCTGGGTCTTTCCTACGGAAAACCTGCCAGTGCCACACGGACAGTGAAGCAAGTATATAATAAACTTCGTAGTACAAGTAACCCTATGCTGTATATAGAACTTCCTATGGGACCAAGGATGTATAAATGTATTGCTCTGTGTCAAGCCACCACAGGTAGTGCATCCACTACACCGGAAGCAACCCATTTTGGTGGTGCTCAACCATGTAGTTGGCATATAACTATCACAATTGTCAGGTCTCAGCAGTAAGTCCTTCAGAGATCTTCCCCTCTTAAACCTCACCATGGGTGTTTCCATCTTCTCAAATGGTAAGGTATCATCACTGGATAAAATCTCCCAATGTTCTCTCAATCTCCTTGTGAATTGTAGTTTTTATGGAGAAAATACTGTAGTAAAAATCATCTTCTGACCAGTTGTTCCCTTTCCAACCTTTTCCAGAGCCTGTTCCTGAGTCATAGACAATGCTTCAACCAGTGCATGTTCGAGTTGAGTAGACCCATATCCACGATCCACAAACCTCTTCTGCATATCATTTAATTGATGCTCTTTCCTGAAGTCATCAGAATTGTTGCGAACCACACGCTTAAATTGTGACTTTGGAAGGGACCTCTTCAGACTTGGAGGATGACAGCTCGTCACTTCCAACAGAGAATTTCTGTCTGTCTCCTTATGGAACAACGTTGTACATAATCTCTTGTTATCCTTATAGATCCTGAGATCCAAAAATTTGATGCTATCGAGATTGAACGTTAGTTTAAAACACACTTGAGTTTTGGCCTTGTTCAAATCTGCAAACCAAGCTAGAAGCTCTTCAGGGGTACCACCCCATATAACCAACAAGTCATCTATGTAACTTTTATAGAATTTAACCCTGCTGTCCCGAAAGGCATCCGTTTCTTCAGTTTCAAACTGTGCCATAAAGAGATTCGCATAGGATGGGGCCACATTAGACCCCATCGCTGTGCCAGATGTTTGCAGAAAAAACTCTTTTTCAAATTTGAAATAGTTACAACTCAGACAGAAGTACAACAGTTCCATTATTACATCCACTGGAGGGCCTACATAGGGATATTTGAGGAGATGATGAGCTACTGCGGCCATTCCTTGTGCATGAGGGATAATAGTATAAAGACTGGTCACATCAAGTGTGACCAGAATATCACTATCCTCAAAATACTGCCAGGATTTTAATAGCTTGATACGCTCAATTGAGTTGAGAAGAAATGAAGTAGTGTTTCTCACTAGCGGCTGAATAATAGCATCCACATATGTAGCTAAGGGTTGTAAGATAGACCCCCGTGCCAGAACGATCGGCCTACCAGGTGGTGCTGTCGGGTTTTTATGGACCTTTGGCAAGGTATAGATGATAGGTATTATGGGATGATCAACCTGAAGATATTCTTTCAATGCCTTAGAGATGATATCCTGTTGTAACAAGCAACACAAATAGGCGTCAATCCTTGACTTGAGAGCCCTGGTGGGATCCCCAGGTAACCGTCTGTAGGTACCAGTATCAGATAACTGAGATTGTATCTCACGTCTGTAATCACAGTAGTCCTGTAGGACCAAAGCCCCACCTTTGTCCGCCTCACGGATAACAAGATCCTTATTCATAGTGATCTTGCGAATAGTTCGCCGGCGAATAGTTCCCAGTGAGCATAGCATGTTCGCGTTCGCCGCTGCGGGTGAACATATGCGATGTTCGATTCGCCCCCTATTCGTCATCATTGAGTAAACTTTGACCCTGTATCTCACAGTCTGCAGACACATTCCAGCCAATCAGCAGCAGACCCTCCCTCCCAGACCCTCCCAGCTCCTGAACAGCAGCCATTTTAGATTCATTCGGAAGCTGCATTGTTAGTGAGAGGAGGGACAGTGTAGCTGCTGGTGATTTAATATGGAAATTGATAGCTAGGCTAGTGTATTCAGTGTCCACTACAGTCCTGAAGGACTCATCTGATCTCTGCTGTAAGCACAGCACTCCAAAAAGCCCTTTTTAGGGCTAGAACATCATTTTTTATTTATTTTTATTTTTTTCCTGTGTAATCTAATTGCAGTTGCCTGCCTGCGAAGCCACTTGCCCAGTGCCACCACTCATATCTGGTGTAACAGTAGTGCAAATTTAAAAAAAAAAACTTTTTTGACTGTGAAACATCAGTCTGCTAGTGTAATCTAATTGCAGTTGCCTGCCAGCGTGTGTGCCAGGCTCACAGCATATACTGTGCCCACTTGCCCAGTGCCCCCATGCTCACTTGCCCAGTGCCACACCACACATATCTGGTGTAACAGTAGTATAAATTTAAAAAAAAAAAACTTTTTTGACTGTGAAACATCAGTCTGCTATTGTAATCTAATTGCAGTTGCCAGCGTGTGTGCCAGACCCACTTGCCCAGTGCCACACCACTCATATCTGGTGTAACAGTAGTGTAAATTTGAAAAAAAAAACTTTTTTGACTGTGAAACATCAGTCTGCTAGTGTAATCTAATTGCAGTTGTCTGCCTGCCAGCGTGTGTGCCAGGCCCACTTGCCCAGTGCCCCCACTCATATCTGGTGTAACAGAAGTGTAAATTTTTAAAAAAAAACTTTTTTGACTGTGAAACATCAGTCTGCTTGTGTAATCTAATTGCAGTTGCCTGCCTGCCAGCGTGTGTGCCAGGCCCACTTGCCCAGTGCCCCCACTCATACCTGGTGTAACAGTAGTGTAAATTTAAAAAAAAGAAAACTTTTTTGACTGTGAAACATCAGTCTGCTAGTGTACTCTAATTGCAGTTGCCTGCCTGCCAGCGTGTGTGCCAGGCCCACTTGCCCAGTGCCACCACTCATATCTGGTGTAACAGTAGTGTAAATTTAAAAAAAAAAAACTTTTTCGACTGTGAAACATCAGTTTGCTAGTGTAATCTAATTGCAGTTGCCTGCCTGCCTGCCAGCGTGTGTGCCAGGCTCACAGCGTATACTGTGCCCACTTGCCCAGTGCCCCCACTCATATCTGGTGTAACAGTAGTGTAAATTAAAAAAAAAAACTTTTTTGACTGTGAAACATCAGTCTGCTTGTGTAATCTAATTGCAGTTGCCTGCCTGCCTGCCAGCGTGTGTGCCAGGCTCACTTGCCCAGTGCCCCCACTCATATCTGGTGTAACAGTAGTGTAAATTTAAAAAAAAAAAAACTTTTTTGACTGTGAAACATCAGTCTGCTAGTGTAATCTAATTGCAGTTGCCTGCCTGCCAGCGTGTGTGCCACGCCCACTTGCCCAGTGCCACCACTCATAAATGGTGTAACAGTAGTGTAAATTTAAAAAAAAAACTTTTTTTGACTGTGAAACATCAGTCTGCTAGTGTAATCTAATTGCAGTTGCCTGCCTGCCAGCGTGTTTGCCAGGCTCACAGCGTATACTGTGCCCACTTGCCCAGTGCCCCCACTCATATCTGGTGTAACAGTAGTGTAAATTAAAAAAAAAAAAACTTTTTTGACTGTGAAACATCAGTCTGCTTGTGTAATCTAATTGCAGTTGCCTGCCTGCCAGCGTGTGTGCCAGGCCCACTTGCCCAGTGCCACCACTCTATCTGGTGTAACAGTAGTGTAAATTTAAAAAAAAAAAAATTTCGACTGTGAAACATCAGTCTGCTAGTGTAATCTAATTGCAGTTGCCTGCCTGCTAGTGTGTGTGCCAGGCTCACAGCGTTTACTGTGCCCACTTGCCCAGTGCCCCCACTCATATCTCGTGTAACAGTAGTGTAAATTTAAAAAAAAAAACTTTTTTGACTTTGAAACATCAGTCTGCTAGTGTAATTTTATTGCAGTTGCCTGCCTGCCAGTGTGTGTGCCAGGCTCACTTGCCCAGTGCCACCACTCATATCTGGTGTAACAGTAGTGTAAATTTAAAAAAAAAAACTTTTTTGACTGTGAAACATCAGTCTGCTAGTGTAATCTAATTGCAGTTGCCTGCCAGCGTGTGTGCCAGGCTCACAGCATATACTGTGCCCACTTGCCCAGTGCCCCCACTCATATCTGGTGTAACAGTAGTGTAAATTAAAAAAAAAAAAAACTTTTTTGACCGTGAAATATCAGTCTGCTTGTGTAATCTAATTGCAGTTGCCTGCCTGCCAGCGTGTGTGCCAGGCTCACAGCGTATAGTGTGCCCACTTGTCCAGTGCCACCACTCATATCTGGTGTAACAGTCGTGTAAATTTAAAAACAAAAAACTTTTTGGACTGTGAAACAGTCTGCTTTTTTATTTCAGGCTCACAGCTTATACTGGGCCCACTTGCCCAGTGCCACCACTCATATCTTGTTTAATAGTAGTGTAAGTGTACATTTAAAAACAAAAAAAAACTTTTTGGACTGTGAAACATCAGTCTGCTTTTTTGTTTCAGGCTCACAGCTTATACTGGGCCCACTCGCCCAGTGCCACCACTCATATCTTGTTTAATAGTAGTGTAAGTGTACATTTAAGAACAAAAAAACCTTTTTGGTCTGTGAAACATCAGTCTGCTTTTTTGTTTCAGGCTCACAGCTTATACTGGACCCACTTGCCCAGTGCCACCACTCATATCTTGTTTAATAGTAGTGTAAGTGTACATTTAAAAACAAAAAAACTTTTTGGACTGTGAAACATCAGTCTGCTTTTTTGTTTCAGGCTCACAGCTTATACTGTAGTGTAAATTTTAAAAAAAAAACTTTTTTGACTGTGAAACATCAGTCTGCTTGTGTAATCTAATTGCAGTTGCCCGCCTGCCAGCGTGTGTGGCAGGCCCACTTGTCCAGTGCCCCCACTCATATCTGGTGTAACAGTAGTGTAAATTTAAAAAAAACAAAAACTTTTTTGACTGTGAAACATCAGTCTGCTTGTGTAATCTAATTGCAGTTGCCTGCCTGCCAGTGTGTGTGCCAGGCCCACTTGCCCAGTGCCCCCACTCATATCTGGTGTAACAGTAGTGTAAATTTAAAAAAATCAAAACTTTTTTGACTGTGAAACATCAGTCTGCTAGTGTAATCTAATTGCAGTTGCCTGCCTGCTAGCGTGTGTGCCAGGCCCATTTGCCCACTGCCACCACTCATATCTGGTGTAACAGTAGTGTAAATTAAAAAAAAAAAACTTTTTCGACTGTGAAACATCAGTCTGCTAGTGTAATCTAATTGCAGTTGCCTGCCTGCCAGCGTGTGTGCCAGGCTCACAGCATATACTGTGCCCACTTGCCCAGTGCCCCCACTCATATCTGGTGTAACAGTAGTGTAAATTTAAAAAAAAAACTTTTTTTACTGTGAAACATCAGTCTGCTTGTGTAATCTAATTGCAGTTGCGTGCCTGCCTGCCTGCCAGCGTGTGTGCCAGGCCCACTTGCCCAGTGCCCCCACTCATATCTGGTGTAACAGTAGTGTAAATTTAAAAAAAACTTTTTTGACTATGAAACATCAGTCTGCTTGTGTAATCTAATTGCAGTTGCCTGCCTGCCTGCCAGCGTGTGTGCCAGGCCCACTTGCCCAGTTCCCCCACTCATATCTGGTGTAACAGTAGTGTAAATTTAAAAAAAAAAACTTTTTTGACTGTGAAACATCAGTCTGCTAGTGTAATCTAATTGCAGTTGCCTGCCAGCGTGTGTGCCAGGCTCACAGCATATACTGTGCCCACTTGCCCAGTGCCCCCACTCATATCTGGTGTAACAGTAGTGTAAATTTAAAAAAAAATAACTTTTTTGACTGTGAAACATCAGTCTGCTTGTGTAATCTAATTGCAGTTGCCTGCCTGCCAGCGTGTGTGCCAGGCCCACTTGCCCAGTGCCACCACTCTATCTGGTGTAACAGTAGTGTAAATTTAAAAAAAAAACTTTTTCGACTGTGAAACATCAGTCTGCTAGTGTAATCTAATTGCAGTTGCCTGCCTGCCAGTGTGTGTGCCAGGCTCACAGCGTTTACTGTGCCCACTTGCCCAGTGCCCCCACTCATATCTCGTGTAACAGTAGTGTAAATTAAAAAAAAAAAACTTTTTTGACTTTGAAACATCAGTCTGCTAGTGTAATTTTATTGCAGTTGCCTGCCTGCCAGCGTGTGTGCCAGGCTCACTTGCCCAGTGCCACCACTCATATCTGGTGTAACAGTAGTGTAAATTTAAAAAAAAAAACTTTTTTGACTGTGAAACATCAGTCTGCTAGTGTAATCTAATTGCAGTTGCCTGCCAGCGTGTGTGCCAGGCTCACAGCATATACTGTGCCCACTTGCCCAGTGCCCCCACTCATATCTGGTGTAACAGTAGTGTAAATTTAAAAAAAACAAAAACTTTTTTGACTGTGAAACATCAGTCTGCTTGTGTAATCTAATTGCAGTTGCCTGCCTGCCAGTGTGTGTGCCAGGCCCACTTGCCCAGTGCCCCCACTCATATCTGGTGTAACAGTAGTGTAAATTTAAAAAAATCAAAACTTTTTTGACTGTGAAACATCAGTCTGCTAGTGTAATCTAATTGCAGTTGCCTGCCTGCTAGCGTGTGTGCCAGGCCCATTTGCCCACTGCCACCACTCATATCTGGTGTAACAGTAGTGTAAATTAAAAAAAAAAAACTTTTTCGACTGTGAAACATCAGTCTGCTAGTGTAATCTAATTGCAGTTGCCTGCCTGCCAGCGTGTGTGCCAGGCTCACAGCATATACTGTGCCCACTTGCCCAGTGCCCCCACTCATATCTGGTGTAACAGTAGTGTAAATTTAAAAAAAAAACTTTTTTTACTGTGAAACATCAGTCTGCTTGTGTAATCTAATTGCAGTTGCGTGCCTGCCTGCCTGCCAGCGTGTGTGCCAGGCCCACTTGCCCAGTGCCCCCACTCATATCTGGTGTAACAGTAGTGTAAATTTAAAAAAAACTTTTTTGACTATGAAACATCAGTCTGCTTGTGTAATCTAATTGCAGTTGCCTGCCTGCCTGCCAGCGTGTGTGCCAGGCCCACTTGCCCAGTTCCCCCACTCATATCTGGTGTAACAGTAGTGTAAATTTAAAAAAAAAAACTTTTTTGACTGTGAAACATCAGTCTGCTAGTGTAATCTAATTGCAGTTGCCTGCCAGCGTGTGTGCCAGGCTCACAGCATATACTGTGCCCACTTGCCCAGTGCCCCCACTCATATCTGGTGTAACAGTAGTGTAAATTTAAAAAAAAAAAACTTTTTTGACTGTGAAACATCAGTCTGCTTGTGTAATCTAATGGCAGTTGCCTGCCTGCCAGCGTGTGTGCCAGGCCCACTTGCCCAGTGCCACCACTCTATCTGGTGTAACAGTAGTGTAAATTTAAAAAAAAAACTTTTTCGACTGTGAAACATCAGTCTGCTAGTGTAATCTAATTGCAGTTGCCTGCCTGCCAGTGTGTGTGCCAGGCTCACAGCGTTTACTGTGCCCACTTGCCCAGTGCCCCCACTCATATCTCGTGTAACAGTAGTGTAAATTAAAAAAAAAAAACTTTTTTGACTTTGAAACATCAGTCTGCTAGTGTAATTTTATTGCAGTTGCCTGCCTGCCAGCGTGTGTGCCAGGCTCACTTGCCCAGTGCCACCACTCATATCTGGTGTAACAGTAGTGTAAATTTAAAAAAAAAAACTTTTTTGACTGTGAAACATCAGTCTGCTAGTGTAATCTAATTGCAGTTGCCTGCCAGCGTGTGTGCCAGGCTCACAGCATATACTGTGCCCACTTGCCCAGTGCCCCCACTCATATCTGGTGTAACAGTAGTGTAAATTAAAAAAAAAAAAAACTTTTTTGACCGTGAAATATCAGTCTGCTTGTGTAATCTAATTGCAGTTGCCTGCCTGCCAGCGTGTGTGCCAGGCTCACAGCGTATAGTGTGCCCACTTGTCCAGTGCCACCACTCATATCTGGTGTAACAGTCGTGTAAATTTAAAAACAAAAAACTTTTTGGACTGTGAAACATCAGTCTGCTTTTTTGTGTCAGGCTGTAATACTCCTGACCAATATAAAATTGGTTTTGTTGCTCTTGTGTTTTAAGTCTCAGCAAAATGGTTATATTTACTAAGATCATAAACTGTGAGCTAATTAGTAACAAATACAGTAATGAATGACACTGGAAAAGAAACAACGTGTGTTTATTATAACACAGGTTTCCTATGAGCTGTGTTAGAATAGCTGTCTCAAGTTTCGGCTTAATGACTTGGATTAGAGGTATAATGTTCAGCAGGAATAATCACTTCAACAAGTTGTAACAGGTGTTTCAATAGTATCGCAAACAAACTTCACACACTCTCACTGGATTAAAATATTTACAAGTCCCACACATTCATTCACATCCTTTTGGAAGCATATATGAATAACTGGTTGTTCAGTCACAGGTTTGTACGAATAGTGCTTACGAGTTCTTAGAGGATTTATCGGCATATAATCTTACCACTTCAGTCTCTAAGTAAGCGATCACAGTACCTTTGTCTTGGGAGGAATATACCTGATGAGAAAAGATCCGGAGGTTTGTTTGTCCCACAGCGTGTGGAGAAGTGAGAAGCCGGTGAGAGTGTGACTTACTTCCGGTTGCGGTAACGATGATCCGATACACAGCTGATGCTGGAATCTTACACAGAGCTAAATATTGCGGCTGCAAAAAATACTGAATAGCTGAATGTGATAAAGGTTTGAATTGAATAAACCTCTAGGAGTATAACCTAGTAAAGGTTATAACAAGCTGAATAATTCAAAGGTTAAATAAACAGAGACCTGGTCTTTAGAACTATGAATATAAAGCTAAACTCTTAACAGAGCAGGCTTAAACAAAGTACATCAATTAACAGGCAGTTTGAATATGGCAATGTGAGGTTTAAATAGGGTTTGGCTGTTGGTAGGAGGGATCAGTCCTTAAAGGTATATTACATCTCCCCCCCGTTAAGGAATCACCCCCGGTGATTCAGGGTGAGGTTTAGATGGGTAACGGAGATGAAAACGCCTAAGGAGTCTTGGAGCGTTAATCTCCGAGTGATGTTGCCAAGAATTCTCTTCTGGTCCATAACCCTTCCATTGGATCAGATATTCCAATCTCCTTCTCCTAATGCGAGAATCTAGGATTCTTTCTACCTCAAACTCTTCTTGATTGTTTAGGAGTATGGGAGGAGGAACTGTCAAATCTAATCTGTTTCGGTCTGAAGTATACGGTTTTAATAATGAGACATGAAATGTATTATGTATTTTGTAATGTTGTGGTAGCTTTAATCTCACTGCATTAAGATTGATGATTTTGTCAATTGAAAAAGGTCCTATATACTGATTAGCTAATTTTTTACTTGGTATCTGTAACCTTAGATATTTAGTAGAAAGAAGTACCTGATCACCTAACTTATAGTCTGGTGAGGGTCTGTGTCTTTGGTCATAATAATGTTTTTGTCTGTCTTTAGCTTGAACGAGGTGTGCCTTTATTTGTTCTAATCGATCTTGTAAGGTATTGAGATAAGTTGTAGCACCTGGAGAATTGACTGGAGTATTTGAAAGAGTGATTGATGTGGGGTGATAACCATATGTGGCAAAAAATGGGGACATCTTTGTTGAAGAGGAAATAGAGTTATTGTATGAAAATTCTGCCAAAGGGAGGTATGTTACCCAATCATCTTGTAAATGCGTAATATAACACCTGAGGTACTGTTCTAATGTTTGATTTAATCGTTCGGTTAACCCATTGGTTTGTGGGTGGAATGCTGTGGAGTATCGTGTGTCAATCTTGAGTGACTTACAGAGTGATCTCCAGAAAGCGGAGGTGAATTGAGTACCCCTGTCAGTTATAATGGTGGATGGTAAACCATGTAGGCGAACAATAGCTCTAATGAATGCTTTTGCTGTTATAAAGGCACTAGGAAGAGCCTTTAAAGGTGTGAAGTGAGCTAATTTGGTTAATTGATCCACTACAACAAATATTGTATTATAATGTTGTGAATCTGGTAAATCAACAATGAAGTCCATGGATATGGTACTCCATGGTCTATCAGGAATCGGCAGTGACGTCAGGTAACCTATAGGTTTTCTATGCTCAGCCTTGTTTCTGGCACAGACATCACAGCCTATGACGTAGTCAGAAATAGTCTTTTCCATATGAGGCCACCAAAAGTTCCTTTTAGTTAACTCAATGGTCTTTTGGATTCCTGTATGTCCAGATAATACATTGTCATGGGTATTGTTCAATATGAGTTGTCGTTGAGACTCAGGAATGAATAATCTTCCATTATGGTAAAATAATCCTGTAGTTGAATCCTTAACGCACTCTGGTGGTATTGAAGTCTCATCTTTCAGAGCTGATAATATTTCAGTCTCTAAACCAGTGAGTGCTCCCAAAAATTTTTCTTCTGGTATAATTGGTGTTGAGATGTGTTGTGGCAAACTGGAATCAAACTGTCTTGATAAAGCGTCAGCTTTCGCATTTGCACTTCCTGGTCGGTATGTTATTAAAAAATTGAACCGATCCATAAAAAGTGCCCATCTTACTTGACAGGAAGAAAGTGTCTTGTTAGTCCTTAAGTATTCTAGGTTCTTATGATCGGTATAAATCAGAAAGGGTTCTTTAGTTCCTTCTAAAAGGTGTCGCCAATATTCTAGTGAACGTTTTATAGCTAGTAACTCTTTGTCACCAATAGAATAATTACTTTCTGCTGGTAAGAAAGTCTTTGAATAGAAAGCAATGGGATGAATCAGTTTGGTGTCCCTGTTCTGTTGTGATAATACTGCTCCAATTCCAGAATTGGAAGCATCTACTTCCAATATGAATGCTTGATTGTAGTCTGGTAAAGTTAAAACTGGTGCTGAGGTGAAAAGCTCTTTTAGCTTAGTAAAAGCTTCTTGGGACTCTTTTGTCCAACAGAATTTATGATTGCTACTAGTTAGTTGAGATAGTGGTTTTACAACTGAGGAAAACCCTTTGATAAATTTCCTGTAAAAATTTGCAAACCCCAGAAACCTCTGGAGTGAGCGTGTGGTAGTGGGTTTTGGCCATTCTATAATAGCCTGAATCTTTTGTTGATCCATCTCAATCTTGTTGGGTTTTAGAATATAACCCAGGAATTTTATTTCTGATGTATGAAAGATACATTTTTCTAACTTAGCGTATAACTTATTTTGTCTAAGTCTAGTTAAAACCCAACGAACGTGTTTCTCATGTTCAGCCATATTTTTTGAATATATTAAGATATCATCCAAATAGATTATGACGCAAACATCTGTGAGATCGTGGAATATCTCATTTATGAAATGCTGGAAGGTTGCCGGAGCATTGCATAATCCGAAGGGCATAACGTTATATTGGAACAATCCGTATCTGGTGCGGAAAGCAGTCTTCCACTCATCACCCTTCTTGATACGGATTAGATTATAAGCTCCTTTTAAATCCAGTTTTGAAAATACAGTGGCCCCAGTAAGTCTTTCTAGTAACTCAGGGATTAAAGGGAGTGGATATCGGTTCTTTACTGTGATCTTATTTAGAGCTCTGCAGTCGATAATTGGACGTAAAGTTCCATCTTTGTTTTTTACAAAGAATATCCCAGCCGCTGCTGGAGAGGTTGAATGAGTAATGAAACCCTTTCTCAGATTATCATCCAAGTAGGTACGTAAATGTTGGAGCTCATTTTGGTTCATTGGATAAATTTTGCCATGAGGTATTTGTGATCCTGGAATAATGTCAATGGGGCAGTCAAATGCTCTATGTGGAGGCAAATTTTCAGCTTCTTTCAAATCGAATACGTCTGCCAGATCCTGATATACACATGGAATACCCTGCTCCATAGTAGCTATAGAACAGTGAGGATAACAAGTCTTAGTACAATAGATTGAGTTTAGGTTTACTGTGTTTTGTGTCCAATCTATTTCAGGATTATGAATAACTAACCATGTATAACCTAGGATGACTGAGTGCTGTGCTATAGGTATAATATCAAAAGTTACATATTCAGTGTGTGCCTTGGATGTGGTTATTAAAAGTGGTATGGTGTGATGAGTGATTGGTCCATTCTGAATGAATGTACCATCAATTAACTTCACAAAAACTGGGTTTGTTTTGCACACAGTGGGTATTTTATTCTTTTTTACATAATCAGTGTCAATATAATTTCCAGTCGCCCCAGAATCTATTAGTCCTTCAGTCTGTAGGTTGTCTTGATCCCACTGTAAGGAAAGGGGAATAGTTAGATGTTGTGTCTTAGAGGTGTTATATATTTGTTTTATAGATTCTGTCTTACCCTTTCTTTGTTTTGATAGTAATGGACATTCACTAACAGAGTGCTCCTTATGTGCACAATATAAACAGAGATTTGCCAATCTTCGTCTTATCTTTTCTTCTGAGGTAAGTGGACCCCTTATAGTTCCTATTTCCATAGGTATAGGGTTAGATAAAGTCTTTTCTTGTGATGTAAGTGAGGGATAAGTGCGTCTAGAAAGTGTCTCATAAACTGATTTTTCTACCTTGCGCTCTCTTAGACGTCTGTCCAGAGTAATGCAGACTTTTATGAGAGCTGATAATGTCTCAGGCATTTCTATTCGTGAGAGCTCATCTTTTAAGCTCTCAGATAATCCCAGCCTGAACTGATTTCTGAGGCTGACCTCATTCCATTTGGAGTCTGAAGCCCACATCTGAAAGTCAGTGATAAACTCTTCTACGGTTCTTTTGCCCTGTTTAAGAGCTCGCAGTTTGGTCTCTGCGTTAATCTGTGTGTTAGTGTCCTCATATAGGATAGACATAGCAGAGAAAAAATCCTGCAATGAATCCATTACAGGATCGTTTGTTTCATACAGCCTATTGGCCCATGTTCTAGGTTCCCCTAGTAAGTAAGATATAGTAGTGCAAACTTTTATTCTCTCACTATGGTAAGTCCTAGGTCTCAAAGTAAATAACAAATTGCATGCATTTTTGAAATCTCTGAAAACTGATCGTTTACCAGAAAAAGGAGTAGGAGGCTGAATTTGAGGTTCAGGAGTAGCCTGCTCCTTAGGGGTTAAACATTCCTTTAGTAAGGCTTTTAAAGCTGTATTCTCTGCTTGCACCTCTGTTAAGCCACGTGCAAGGTAATCCAACTTTTGATGTATGTTAGAGAATTCATTCTGAATCTCTTGTGGTTCCATGGCTTAAAGAGTAAACAAACAGATATTTGGGCCTGTTAATACTGTAATACTCCTGACCAATATAAAATTGGTTTTGTTGCTCTTGTGTTTTAAGTCTCAGCAAAATGGTTATATTTACTAAGATCATAAACTGTGAGCTAATTAGTAACAAATACAGTAATGAATGACACTGGAAAAGAAACAACGTGTGTTTATTATAACACAGGTTTCCTATGAGCAGTGTTAGAATAGCTGTCTCAAGTTTCGGCTTAATGACTTGGATTAGAGGTATAATGTTCAGCAGGAATAATCACTTCAACAAGTTGTAACAGGTGTTTCAATAGTATCGCAAACAAACTTCACACACTCTCACTGGATTAAAATATTTACAAGTCCCACACATTCATTCACATCCTTTTGGAAGCATATATGAATAACTGGTTGTTCAGTCACAGGTTTGTACGAATAGTGCTTACGAGTTCTTAGAGGATTTATCGGCATATAATCTTACCACTTCAGTCTCTAAGTAAGCGATCACAGTACCTTTGTCTTGGGAGGAATATACCTGATGAGAAAAGATCCGGAGGTTTGTTTGTCCCACAGCGTGTGGAGAAGTGAGAAGCCGGTGAGAGTGTGACTTACTTCCGGTTGCGGTAACGATGATCCGATACACAGCTGATGCTGGAATCTTACACAGAGCTAAATATTGCGGCTGCAAAAAATACTGAATAGCTGAATGTGATAAAGGTTTGAATTGAATAAACCTCTAGGAGTATAACCTAGTAAAGGTTATAACAAGCTGAATAATTCAAAGGTTAAATAAACAGAGACCTGGTCTTTAGAACTATGAATATAAAGCTAAACTCTTAACAGAGCAGGCTTAAACAAAGTACATCAATTAACAGGCAGTTTGAATATGGCAATGTGAGGTTTAAATAGGGTTTGGCTGTTGGTAGGAGGGATCAGTCCTTAAAGGTATATTACACAGGCTCACAGCGTATACTGTGCCCACTTGCCCAGTGCCACCACTCATATCTTGTTTAATAGTAGTGTAAGTGTACATTTAAAAACAAAAAAAACTTTTTGGACTGTGAAACATCAGTCTGCTTTTTTGTTTCAGGCTCACAGCTTATACTGGGCCCACTCGCCCAGTGCCACCACTCATATCTTGTTTAATAGTAGTGTAAGTGTACATTTAAGAACAAAAAAACCTTTTTGGACTGTGAAACATCAGTCTGCTTTTTTGTTTCAGGCTCACAGCTTATACTGGACCCACTTGCCCAGTGCCACCACTCATATCTTGTTTAATAGTAGTGTAAGTGTACATTTAAAAACAAAAAAAAACTTTTTGGACTGTGAAACATCAGTCTGCTTTTTTGTTTCAGGCTCACAGCTTATACTGGGCCCACTCGCCCAGTGCCACCACTCATATCTTGTTTAATAGTAGTGTAAGTGTACATTTAAGAACAAAAAAACCTTTTTGGTCTGTGAAACATCAGTCTGCTTTTTTGTTTCAGGCTCACAGCTTATACTGGACCCACTTGCCCAGTGCCACCACTCATATCTTGTTTAATAGTAGTGTAAGTGTACATTTAAAAACAAAAAAACTTTTTGGACTGTGAAACATCAGTCTGCTTTTTTGTTTCAGGCTCACAGCTTATACTGTAGTGTAAATTTTAAAAAAAAAACTTTTTTGACTGTGAAACATCAGTCTGCTTGTGTAATCTAATTGCAGTTGCCCGCCTGCCAGCGTGTGTGGCAGGCCCACTTGTCCAGTGCCCCCACTCATATCTGGTGTAACAGTAGTGTAAATTTAAAAAAAACAAAAACTTTTTTGACTGTGAAACATCAGTCTGCTTGTGTAATCTAATTGCAGTTGCCTGCCTGCCAGTGTGTGTGCCAGGCCCACTTGCCCAGTGCCCCCACTCATATCTGGTGTAACAGTAGTGTAAATTTAAAAAAATCAAAACTTTTTTGACTGTGAAACATCAGTCTGCTAGTGTAATCTAATTGCAGTTGCCTGCCTGCTAGCGTGTGTGCCAGGCCCATTTGCCCACTGCCACCACTCATATCCGGTGTAACAGTAGTGTAAATTAAAAAAAAAAAAACTTTTTCGACTGTGAAACATCAGTCTGCTAGTGTAATCTAATTGCAGTTGCCTGCCTGCCAGCGTGTGTGCCAGGCTCACAGCATATACTGTGCCCACTTGCCCAGTGCCCCCACTCATATCTGGTGTAACAGTAGTGTAAATTTAAAAAAAAAACTTTTTTTACTGTGAAACATCAGTCTGCTTGTGTAATCTAATTGCAGTTGCGTGCCTGCCTGCCTGCCAGCGTGTGTGCCAGGCCCACTTGCCCAGTGCCCCCACTCATATCTGGTGTAACAGTAGTGTAAATTTAAAAAAAACTTTTTTGACTATGAAACATCAGTCTGCTTGTGTAATCTAATTGCAGTTGCCTGCCTGCCTGCCAGCGTGTGTGCCAGGCCCACTTGCCCAGTTCCCCCACTCATATCTGGTGTAACAGTAGTGTAAATTTAAAAAAAAAAACTTTTTTGACTGTGAAACATCAGTCTGCTAGTGTAATCTAATTGCAGTTGCCTGCCAGCGTGTGTGCCAGGCTCACAGCATATACTGTGCCCACTTGCCCAGTGCCCCCACTCATATCTGGTGTAACAGTAGTGTAAATTTAAAAAAAAATAACTTTTTTGACTGTGAAACATCAGTCTGCTTGTGTAATCTAATTGCAGTTGCCTGCCTGCCAGCGTGTGTGCCAGGCCCACTTGCCCAGTGCCACCACTCTATCTGGTGTAACAGTAGTGTAAATTTAAAAAAAAAACTTTTTCGACTGTGAAACATCAGTCTGCTAGTGTAATCTAATTGCAGTTGCCTGCCTGCCAGTGTGTGTGCCAGGCTCACAGCGTTTACTGTGCCCACTTGCCCAGTGCCCCCACTCATATCTCGTGTAACAGTAGTGTAAATTTAAAAAAAAAAACTTTTTTGACTTTGAAACATCAGTCTGCTTGTGTAATTTTATTGCAGTTGCCTGCCTGCCAGCGTGTGTGCCAGGCTCACTTGCCCAGTGCCACCACTCATATCTGGTGTAACAGTAGTGTAAATTTAAAAAAAAAAACTTTTTTGACTGTGAAACATCAGTCTGCTAGTGTAATCTAATTGCAGTTGCCTGCCAGCGTGTGTGCCAGGCTCACAGCATATACTGTGCCCACTTGCCCAGTGCCCCCACTCATATCTGGTGTAACAGTAGTGTAAATTAAAAAAAAAAAAAACTTTTTTGACCGTGAAATATCAGTCTGCTTGTGTAATCTAATTGCAGTTGCCTGCCTGCCAGCGTGTGTGCCAGGCTCACAGCGTATAGTGTGCCCACTTGTCCAGTGCCACCACTCATATCTGGTGTAACAGTCGTGTAAATTTAAAAACAAAAAACTTTTTGGACTGTGAAACATCAGTCTGCTTTTTTGTGTCAGGCTCACAGCATATACTGTGCCCACTTGCCCAGTGCCACCACTCATATCTTGTTTAATAGTAGTGTAAGTGTACATTTAAAAACAAAAAAAACTTTTTGGACTGTGAAACATCAGTCTGCTTTTTTGTTTCAGGCTCACAGCTTATACTGGGCCCACTCGCCCAGTGCCACCACTCATATCTTGTTTAATAGTAGTGTAAGTGTACATTTAAGAACAAAAAAACCTTTTTGGACTGTGAAACATCAGTCTGCTTTTTTGTTTCAGGCTCACAGCTTATACTGGACCCACTTGCCCAGTGCCACCACTCATATCTTGTTTAATAGTAGTGTAAGTGTACATTTAAAAACAAAAAAACTTTTTGGACTCTGAAACATCAGTCTGCTTTCTTGTTTCAGGCTCACAGCTTATACTGTAGTGTAAATTTAAAAAAAAAAACTTTTTTGACTGTGAAACATCAGTCTGCTTGTGTAATCTAATTGCAGTTGCCCGCCTGCCAGCGTGTGTGCCAGGCCCACTTGTCCAGTGCCCCCACTCATATCTGGTGTAACAGTAGTGTAAATTTAAAAAAAACAAAAACTTTTCTGACTGTGAAACATCAGTCTGCTTGTGTAATCTAATTGCAGTTGCCTGCCTGCCAGTGTGTGTGCCAGGCCCACTTGCCCAGTGCCCCCACTCATATCTGGTGTAACAGTAGTGTAAATTTAAAAAAATCAAAACTTTTTTGACTGTGAAACATCAGTCTGCTAGTGTAATCTAATTGCAGTTGCCTGCCTGCTAGCGTGTGTGCCAGGCCCATTTGCCCACTGCCACCACTCATATCTGGTGTAACAGTAGTGTAAATTTAAAAAAAAAAACTTTTTCGACTGTGAAACATCAGTCTGCTAGTGTAATCTAATTGCAGTTGCCTGCCTGCCAGCGTGTGTGCCAGGCTCACAGCATATACTGTGCCCACTTGCCCAGTGCCCCCACTCATATCTGGTGTAACAGTAGTGTAAATTTAAAAAAACAACTTTTTTTACTGTGAAACATCAGTCTGCTTGTGTAATCTAATTGCAGTTGCGTGCCTGCCTGCCTGCCTGCCAGCGTGTGTGCCAGGCCCACTTGCCCAGTGCCCCCACTCATATCTGGTGTAACAGTAGTGTAAATTTAAAAAAAACTTTTTTGACTATGAAACATCAGTCTGCTTGTGTAATCTAATTGCAGTTGCCAGCGTGTGTGCCAGGCTCACTTGCCCAGTTCCCCCACTCATATCTGGTGTAACAGTAGTGTAAATTTAAAAAAAAAAAAACTTTTTTGACTGTGAAACATCAGTCTGCTAGTGTAATCTAATTGCAGTTGCCTGCCTGCCAGCATGTGTGCCAGGCCCACTTGCCCAGTGCCACCACTCATATCTGGTGTAACAGTAGTGTAAATGTAAAAAAAAAAACGTTTTCGACTGTGAAACATCAGTCTGCTAGTGTAATCTAATTGCAGTTGCCTGCCTGCCAGCGTGTGTGCCAGGCTTACTTGCACAGTGCCACCACTCATATCTGGTGTAACAGTGGTGTAAATTTAAAAACAAAAAACTTTTTGGACTGTGAAACATCAGTCTGCTTTTTTGTTTCAGGCTCACAGCTTATACTGGGCCCACTTGCCCAGTGCCACCACTCATATCTTGTTTAATAGTATTGTAAGTGTACATTTAAAAACAAAAAAAACTTTTTGGACTGTGAAACATCAGTCTGCTTTTTTGTTTCAGGCTCACAGCTTATACTGGGCCCACTTGCCCAGTGCCACCACTCATATCTTGTTTAATAGTAGTGTAAGTGTACATTTAAAAACAAAAAAACCTTTTTGGACTGTGAAACATCAGTCTGCTTTTTTGTTTCAGGCTCACAGCTTATACTGGGCCCACTTGCCCAGTGCCACCATTCATATCTTGTTTAATAGTAGTGTAAGTGTACATTTAAAAACAAAAAAAACTTTTTGGACTGTGAAACATCAGTCTGCTTTTTTGTTTCAGGCTCACAGCTTATACTGGGCCCACTCGCCCAATGCCACCACTCATATCTTGTTTAATAGTAGTGTAAGTGTACATTTAAAAAAATAAAAACTTTTTGGACTGTGAAACATCAGTCTGCTTTTTTGTTTCAGGCTCACAGCGTATACTATGCCCACTTGCCCAGTGCCACCACTCATATCTTGTTTAATAGTAGTGTAAGTGTACATTTAAAAACAAAAAAAACTTTTTGGACTGTGAAACATCAGTCTGCTTTTTTGTTTCAGGCTCACAGCTTATACTGGGCCCACTCGCCCAATGCCACCACTCATATCTTGTTTAATAGTAGTGTAAGTGTACATTTAAAAAAATAAAAACTTTTTGGACTGTGAAACATCAGTCTGCTTTTTTGTTTCAGGCTCACAGCGTATACTATGCCCACTTGCCCAGTGCCACCACTCATATCTTGTTTAATAGTAGTGTAAGTGTACATTTAAAAACAAAAAAAAACTTTTTGGACTGAGTCTGTGAAACATCAGTCTGCTTTTTTGTTTCAGGCTCACAGCTTATACTGGGCCCACTTGCCCAGTGCCACCACTCATATCTTGTTTAATAGTAGTGTAAGTGTACATTTAAAAAAATAAAAACTTTTTGGACTGTGAAACATCAGTCTGCTTTTTTGTGTCAGGCTCACAGCGTATACTGTGCCCACTTGCCCAGTGCCACCACTCATATCTTGTTTAATAGTATTGTAAGTGTACATTTAAAAAAAAATGACAGGCAGAGGCAGGCCACCCCGCAGGTGCCGTCATGGTCGTGGTGCTGTGATTCACTTTGGCACTAGAATAATGCCCAGTGTTCAGAGGCCACGTCCCATGAACTCGAAAAGTTCTGAGGAGGACATAGTTGACATTATAATACAGCACACCCAATCTTCTATAGCTTCCGCTCCGAACCTTGACGCACCATCCTCCTCCAGCTTATCTTCGGGCACCTCTCAAGTTACCACTCGCCTGCCACCACTACCAACACTAGCACCACAGCCACTTCACTTGATGTGTCAGAGGAGTTTTTTACACATCAGTTGGAAGAAATGAGTGATGCGCAACCATCATTGACAGAGGATGTAGATAACAGTGATATGTCTCAGTCAGGCAGCATTACACACATGGACGTACGGTGTGATGATGATGATGTTGTACCCGCTGCTGCTTCCTTTGTTGATTTGTCAGATACAAGTGAAGCAGTTGATGATGACGATGCGTCCGTGGATGTCACTTGGGTGCCCGCTAGAAGAGAAGAAGAACAGGGAGAAAGTTCAGATGGGGAGTCAGAGAGGAGGAGATGAGTTGGAAGCAGGGGGAGGTCGTCGCAAGGAGCTAGTGGCACAGTCAGACAGCATGCATCTGCCCCTGGAGTCAGCCAGACAGCATGCCAATCAACGCATGCTGTTGCCACCACCAGAATGCCGTCATTGCAGAGCTCAGCAGTGTGGCATTTTTTTTGTGTGTCTGCCTCTGACAACAGCGATGCCATTTGCAACCTGTGCCAAAAGAAACTGAGTCGTGGGAAGTCCAACACCCACATAGGTACAACTGCTTTGCAAAGGCACATGATCGCACATCACAAACGCCTATGGGATCAACACATGAGAAGAAGAAGCACACAAACTCAAAGCTGCCATCCTCCTCCTGGTCCAGCATCTTCAGCCACGTCAACCACTGCTGTCCTCCTTGCCCCCTCTCAACCATCTGCCACTCGGTCTCTCTTTTCTGGAGCAGTTCCTGCTCCTCTGCCCACAGTCAGGTGTCTGTCAAGGACATGTTTGAGCGTAATAAGCCAATGTCACCAAGTCACCACCTTGCCCGGCGTCTGACAGCTGGCTTGTCTGAACTCTTAGCCTGCCAGCTTTTACCATACAAGCTGGTGGAGTCTGAGGCGTTCAAAAAATTTGTAGCTATTGGGACACCGCAGTGGAAGGTACCCGGCCGAAATTTCTTTGCACAAAAGGCAATCCCCAACCTGTACTCGATTGTGCGAAAGGAAGTAATGGCATGTCTGGCACACAGTGTTGGGGCAAGGGTCCATCTGACCACTGATAGCTGGTCTGCAAAGCATGGTCAGGGCAGGTATATCACCTACACTGCGCATCGGGTAAACCTGCTGACGGCTGCCAAGCATGGAATGCGTGGCTCTGCAGAGGAGGAGTTGGTGACACCGCCACAACTTGCAGGCAGGCCTGCTGCCACCTCCTCTACTCCTCCTACTCCATCCTCTTCCATAACCTCCTCGGCTGAGTCCTCTTCTGCTGCTGCGTCTTGCTCCACATCAACGGCACCCCCCCAGCTCCGCAGGTACTATTCCACATCCCGGATACAGCAGTGTCACGCTGTCTTGGGGTTGACTTGCCTGAAAGCATAGAGTCACACCGGACCAGCACTCCTGTCCGCCCTGAATGCACAGGTGGATCAGTGGCTGACTCCGCACCAACTGGAGATCGGCAAAGTGGTTTCTGACAACGGAAGTAATTTGGTGGCGGCATTGAAATTGGGCAAGTTGACACATGTGCCGTGCATGGCACATGTGTGTAATCTGATCGTACAACGCTTTGTGCATAAGTACCCAGGCTTACAGGACGTCCTGAAGCAGACCAGGAAGGTGTGTGGCCATTTGAGGCGTTCCTACATGGCCATGGCGCACTTTTCCGATATCCAGCGGCGAAACAACATGCCAGTGAGGCGCTAGATTTGCGACAGCCTGACACGTTGGAATTCAACATTTCTAATGTTTGACTGCCTGCTCCAACAAGAAAAAGCCGTTAACGAGTATTTGTATGACCGGGGTGCTAGGACAGTGGGAATTTGTTTTCCACATTACTGGGCGCTCATGCGCAATGCCTGTAGGCTCATGCGTCCTTTTGAGGAGGTGACAAACCTAGTCAGTCACACCTAAGGCACCATCAGCTACATCATACCATTTGTTTTCTTCCTGGAGCGTGCCCTGCGAAGAGTGCTGGATCAGGCCGTAGATATGTGTGAAGAGGAAGAGTTGTGGTCACCATCACCACCAGAAACAGCCTTATCAGCATCGCTTGCTGGACCAGCGGCAACGCTGGAAGAGGATTGTGAGGAAGAGGAGTCAGAGGAGGAATGTGGCTTTGAGGAGGAGGAGGAAGACCAACCACAACAGGCATCCCAGGGTGCTTGTTGTCACCTATCTGGTACCCATGGTGTTGTACGTGGCTGGGGGGAAGAAGATACCTTCAGTGAGATCACTGAGGACGAGGAACGGGACATGAGTAGCTCGGCATCCAACCTTGTGCAAATGGGGTCTTTCATGCTGTCGTGCCTGTTGAGTGACCCTCGTATAAAAAAGCTGAAGGAGAATGACCTGTACTGGGTGTCCACGCTACTAGACCCCCGGTATAAGCATAAAGTGCCTGAAATGTTACTGAATTACCGCAAGTCAGAAAGGATGCAGCAGTTCCAAAATAAATTAAAAAGTATGCTTTACACAGCGTATAAGGGTGATGTCACAGCACAACGGGAATCTAACAGGGGAAGAGGTGAAAGTAATCCTATGACTCCCACGATTACGCCGGCAAGGACAGGACGCTTTACAGACATGTTGTTGATGGAGGACATGCGGAGCTTTTTAACTCCTATGCATCGCCACAGCCCTTCGGAGTCCACCCTCAGAGAACGACTTGACCAACAGGTAGCAGACTACCTCGCCTTAACTGCAGATCTCGACACTCAGAGAAGCGATGAACCCCTTGACTACTGGGTGTGCAGGCTTGACCTGTGGCCTGAGCTATCCCAATTTGCGATAGAACTTCTGGCTTGCCCCGCTTCAAGTGTCCTGTCAGAAAGGACCTTCAGTGCAGCAGGAGGTATTGTCACTGAGAAGAGAAGTCACCTAAGTCAAAAAAGTCTAGATTACCTCATCTTTATTAAGATGAATGAGGGATGGATCCCGAAGGGACTGACATTGGGTGATACATTAGAGTAAAAAAGGCCTGATGAGATGAGCTGCCTTGGGCTAAAAATAGTGCACACGGTGCTGAATTTTATCTTCGAATGCCGGATGACTTGCATGACTTATCCGCCACAAACTAGGGTTCAAGCCGGTTAACGTTTTCGGGGTCTCCCGCCATGAGAGCTGACACTGTTCCAACATGGTGGAGGGGGTAAGGTGATAAATGGTGAGTGTTTGTATGTTATTAAGAGGTCTGAAGACGGGGAGACCCCGAAAACGTTAACCGAATAAAGTATTGTATTATTAAACGGTGAGTGCCTTCTTCCCTGCAAGATTTATATACCTTTTTGGAAGTGCACCCCGGAGGTTGAATATTGACACAAGTGCTAGCTCCTAACTTTTATTGAATATTTACTTTTGGTTCTACAGCACCGTGGAGTGAGTTGTGCTTACCCTAATTCATTTCTCCTGACATGTGTACTGTTTGTAGCAGTACGCTGTGCTGCTAATGTTTTTATTGGTGGTGGAACATTTACATTGAGACCAGTATTTACTATGGATCAGGAGACAGTTGATGTTATACCGGGGAACACTGTAGTGGATGATAAAATTGAAGGAGCTAATCTATTTCACTTCTCGGAGGAGGATGCTGATAGAATTAGGTTTGATGTCATTCTGATTAAGAAACAGAGGGAACATCCAGAACAGCTATTTAATCACCTGGTGAAGCTAAGAAAGAAAAAGATTGATCTTAAGCTGCATGGTTGCTATCTTTCAGAGTACCACAGAAGTTTATTTATTCCCAAAGGCTTTAGGAATAAGAACATACCCACAATTGGTCGCAACAACCCTGTATTTTGTTTGAAATGGTGTGGTATTTTGAATAAAAGATCATTGGATTTAATGTTGCTGGTGATAAAGGAGGTGAGTAAGCAGTTACAACAACTAGAAATAGAATTACAGAAGTTTGAATCCTCACATCTCACTAAGCTGTCTGAGGATACTAGTGATACCTGGCTTGATAAATTGAGGCAACAAGTTCAAAAAACGGACAGGGCAGAGGCCACACCAGAGCAGAGGGCGATATGGGTCACAGAGTAAGGGGAAGACCCCCACGGCAATGGCGCAAGTAGAGGGGGTTGGCAAGAGTGTGAGCATTATTATGAATTTGAGCTCTTATACACCCACCCCAGCAGAAGAACAACTCCTACAGAAAGGTCTCAATTTCATACCTACAACTTTTGCTGATGATTTCTCCTTGAATGTTGACCTTTTTAAATTTCAAATATCACTGAGATTGAAAGAATACTTTGGTATTTCGGATGATGATACTGAGGGCTTTCGAAGGAAGGGGAGGTTTGACCCTAAGAGTAATAACCCTAGTATTACTACATTTTCGAGGATGGTCAAGAAAGATATGACTGAGGATATCCATGTGAAGAAAGATGGGATACGTAATAACCTGACCAGGGAAGAGAGACAAGCACTCAGAAATTTACGGATGAATAAGGATCTGGTTATCCGTGAGGCGGACAAAGGTGGGGCTTTCGTCCTTCAGGACTACTGTGATTACAGACTTGAGATACAATCTCAGTTATCTGATACTGGTACCTACAGACAGTTACCTGGGGATCCCACCAGGGCTTTCAAGTCAAGGATTTACGCCTATTTGTGTTGCTTGTTACAACAGGATATCATCTCTAAGGCATTGAAAGAATATCTTCAGGTTGATCATCCCATAATACCTATCATCTATACCTTGCCAAAGGTCCATAAAAACTCGACAGCACCACCAGGTAGGCCGATCGTTTCGGCACAGAGGTCTATCTTGCAACCCTTAGCTACATATGTGGATGCTATTCTTCAGCCGCTAGTGAGAAACACTACTTCATTTCTTCTCTACTCAATTGAGCTTATCAAGCTATTAAAATCCTGGCAGCATTTTGAGGATAGTGATATTCTGGTCACACTTGATGTGACCAGTCTTTATACTATTATCCCTCATGCACAAGGAATGGCCGCAGTAGCTCATCATCTCCTCAAATATCCCTATGTAGGCCCTCCAGTGGATGTAATAATGGAACTCTTGGACTTCAGTCTAAGTTGTAACTATTTCAAATTTGAAAAAGAGTTTTTTCTGCAAACATCTGGCACAGCGATGGGGTCCAATGTGGCCCCATCCTATGCGAATCTCTTTATGGCACAGTTTGAAACTGAAGAAATGGATGCCTTTAGGGACAACAGGGTTAAATTCTATAAAAGGTACATAGACGACCTGTTGGTTATATGAGGTGGTACCCCTGAAGAGCTTCTAGCTTGGTTTGCAGATTTGAACAAGGCCAACACTCAAGTGTGTTTTAAACTAACGTTCAATCTCGATAGCATCTATTTTTTGGATCTCAGGATCTATAAGGATAACAAGAGATTATGTACAACATTGTTCCATAAGGAGACAGACTGAAATTCTCTGTTGGATGTGACCAGCTGTCATCCTCCGAGTCTGAGGAGGTCCCTTCCAAAGTCACAATTTAAGCGTGTGGTTCGCAACAATTCGGATGACTTCAGGAAAGAACATCAATTAAATGATATGCAGAAGAGGTTTGTGGATCGTGGATATGGGTCTACTCAACTCGAACAAGCACTGGGTGAAGCATTGTC
Source organism: Bombina bombina (assembly GCF_027579735.1). Taxonomy (NCBI): domain Eukaryota; kingdom Metazoa; phylum Chordata; class Amphibia; order Anura; family Bombinatoridae; genus Bombina; species Bombina bombina. The sequence goes on along the minus strand of NC_069503.1, from coordinate 1,027,036,827 downwards.
TATGACTCAGGAACAGGCTCTGGAGAAGGTTGGAAAGGGAACAACTGGTCAGAAGATGATTTTTACTACAGTATTTCCTCCATAAAAACTACAATTCACAAGGATATTGAGAGAACGTTGGGAGATTTTATCCAGTGATGATACCTTACCATTTGAGAAGATGGAAACACCCATGGTGGGGTTTAAGAGGGGAAGATCTCTGAAGTACTTACTGCCTGACAATTGTGATAGTTATATGCCAACTACATGGTTGAGCACAACCAAAATGGGTTGCTTCCGGTGTAGTGGATGCACTACCTGTGGTGGCTTGACACAGAGCAATACATTTATACATCCAATAGGAAGTTCTATATACAGCATAGCGTTACTTGTACTACGAAGTTTATTATATACTGTCTTCACTGTCTGTGTGGCAGGTTTTACGTAGGAAAGACCCAGGATGATCTTAGGACAAAGATGGCGAACCACCGGTCTGCGATACGCAAAGCCATCAAAGATGGTGATTCAAATCAACCTGTGGCCAAGCATTTTTGTACTAACAAACATGGGGTATCCGATTTGAGGTACATTATTATTGATCATGTGCCTAGGAGTGTAAGAGGGGGTGATAGGGCCAAATGCCTACTACAAAGGGAATCCATGTGGATTTTTAACTTGGACACGATGCATCCAAAGGGCCTGAATGTGCATTTGGACTATCAATGCTTTTTGTAGTTGTTGGGTTTGCCCATTTGCATATGCTTGAGTGATTGGGTTGGACACAACAAGGTCAGCAGAGTATAGTGGGCGAATGTTGATGTATCATATTGGGAGTCTTTATTGCTACATGCCGTTTGTTTGGGCTGGGTAATAGGTGGTCCTGAGTGTGCTAATATGTAAGATTAGGAATCTTCATTATGTTACTCCTGATGTATGTGTGATTGATGACTGACAGTTTGATGGTTTGAGTAGCCTAACAGGGATATAATACTGCTGTTTGGATCAAGTATACTGATTGGATTTGAGTACAATATGGTAGGACAGTGCAAAAGTGAGTATGATTTTAGATTATCAGGATGTCAAATCCCTCTATCATCTATTTGTAGTATATTGTACATTTGAATTGTTTTAAGCTAATTTAGCGAGTGTGTGTGATTTGCACTGCATAGTAGGGCTTCTCACCCCTATATGAACAGTCTAACATTTGGTCTCATTGTTTTCAAGATGTTACTTGTCACGATGTATTTACACTTGGAGTTTTAGTAGTTTGTCTTGGTCGGCTTTCCATAGCGGTGTTCGCGCATGCGCAGTTGCGCTGTACTGACGCTGTGAGAGCTGACGTTGTTCCAACATGGTGGAGGGGGTAAGGTGATAAATGGTGAGTGTTTGTATGTTATTGTTAAGAGGTCTGAAGACGGGGGAGACCCCGAAAACGTTAACCGAATAAAGTATTGTATTATTAAACGGCTAATGAGCCTCATCTGTTGAGGTACATTTATAGGCCTACATATTAACCCCATGTATAATGTTACAAAGTGATTTCTATCACTTAACACTACCACCTAGTGGTTACAAAAATTATTACAATATTAAACACATAAGTAAAGTTAAAAACAATATACAATTTACCTATTCATATGTTGTTAAAATACATATAATTTCTTACCAATACTTGATTTTTACAATGTAATTCATTATCTAAGGACTATTGCAATTTTTTATACTACATAAGTATATATTACAGAAACACTTTAAGGTCCAGTTCTCTATTAATGCCTTTAGGAATTAGAGCATCCAATTTATGTATCCAGTATGACTCCTTTTGTTTTAATATGGTTTCCCTATTGCCCCCTCTTCTTAAATTATCCACTCCATCAATTATTTGCCACCTTAACTGACTTATATTGTGGCCTGCACTCAAGAAGTGACATGATACAGGGGCTTCTTGGTCCCCACATCTTATATTGGATCTGTGTTGACTCATCCTATCTCGTACCCTTCTGGTGGTCTCACCGATATAGATTTTGGAACACGGGCATTTAATGAGGTATACGACATAGGATGAGTCACACGTATAAAAATTGTTAATGCTAAAAAAATTTCCCGTTTGGGGATGTTGAAATTCTGTCCCTTTAATAACTGCACTACAGCTTGCACAGCCCAAACATGGAAAGGTTCCATAACTCTTTTTAGTTATGTATTTCTGTTTCTTCCTAGATCCTAAATCATTTCTAACTAGAATATCCCCCAGGTTTTGGACCCTGCGGTATGCCATCATTGGTGGATTTTTAAAGGATACAACATCCATATTGCAATTTTTCAAAATGTGCCAGTGTCTGGATATAATGTTTCTAATTTCTCTATTGATGGGGTTAAACTGTGTTACACATGCTACCCTCTCGTCATTCTCTTTCTTAGAAACACTAATTCCTTTCTCCTCTGGCTCCTGAACCCTTTTAATTTCACTTTCAATCAATTTCACAGGGTATCCCCTTTGTATGAATTTATCCCCCATTTCTTGAAGTCTATTCTTGACTAGTGATTCTTCATTGACTATCCTTTTCACTCTTTTAAATTGGCTACGTGGTAGGGAATTTTTTAAGGGTTCATTATGGAAGCTCTCATACCTTAGTAAAGTATTTCTGTCTGTTTCCTTTCGGTGTAAATCAATCTTAAAATTACAAGTTTCCTTATCAATATGTATTACTGTGTCCAAGAATACCACCTTTTCTTCACTGAAGGTTAATGTGAATTTTAAATTATTAACAGCCAGATTTAGTTCATCAACAAATGCCACTAGGGTACCAACGTCACCCCACCATACGCCAAATATATAATCTATGAAGCGCCACCATGACGCTCCATACTTAATGAACAACTCATTTTCATATACAAATTTTTCTTCAACACTACTCATGAATATATTGGCGTATGCTGGGGCGACGTTGGACCCCATGGCTGTGCCTCTTATTTGGAGAAACCAGTCATCTTGAAACAGGAAGTAGTTATTATATAATTCTTAACAAACTCTCAAAGAACAGTATTTGAGCCTCATTATATAATGTAGAATTTCTGAGTGCCAAAATGCATGCACCTATGCCACTTTCATGATTAATTACCGTATATAGACTACTTACATCAAGTGTATACAAAATACATTTTGCTTTATCCAATGGTAAACCTTTTAATTTTTCAATAAAGTTATTTGTATCCTTAATGTATGATGTTATTTTCTGTACCTCTGGCTGCAAAATTCTATCCAGATAAGTAGCTATATTAGTAAAGACTGACTCAATTCCTGCCACAATTGGCCGCCCAGGGGGTTCTGATAAATTTTTATGTATTTTTGGGACTGTATAAAAGATTGGAGTTTTAGGCCAATCCACATATAGATATTCACATAATTTTTTGTCTATAATGCCAATCGTAGATGCCCAGTTTAACACTCTTTTTATTTCTGCCTGTATTTTAATCACTGGGTTACTCTGTAATGGCTTATAGGTATTAGCATCTCCCAATTGTTGTTTAATTTCTGTGACATAATAGTTGGTATCTAAAACTATTTATTTTTTTATCAAAATCATCCAATGCCAGCATTTGTTGTAAGTCCTCTTTTTTCTTGTCTATTTCCAGCTGTTGTTTATCGATCTCTTGCTGCAATGACTCCACTGTTAGCACAATAATGTCGTAAGAACATTTATTTAATATTGCCTCAAATTTCTCGCAATATTGTGGATTGTCCTTAAGTAGAGTAGGTTGTGTGGACATGTGTAATCCTCTTGGGATCCGTTTCACCCTAAAGTATTCAGCAAGGGTAATCGCATGTAGTTCCCATATCATATTTTTTCTTTTTAATCTCTCATACTCTTGTCCGCTTTTTTCTTTTGGGGCTTCTTTGAGGAAATCCCTAGACCCACGAATGAGTGTGGTAATCCTGGCCGCATCAACATCTGAATAGGTAAAAGTCTTTGTACCATCAACTTTGGGTATTGCATCCATAATATCCGGACACAACAATTACCTGGAGCAGGTAAACACCATAGACAGTCTGTAATATCACAGAATACACATAAACGGTGTACAGCTCCACAGTATCACAAGTGCAGGTGGTGAGAGGGACTGTCAACCTCGATAATATGTAGAAAATATGTAGATAATATGTAGGGGCATGTCTACAGATGGAGATGTGAGCCTACACATTGGAGGAGAAGAGGGGCCGGTAAAACACAGAGGGCCAATCGAAATCAAGGCAAAGAGAAGTTCAAAGATGGTGGAAACAGAGCCAGCAGCACTGAATCGTCAGATGGGCAAAGTTTTTTAGAGTCGAGCGACGAATCACTGACGTCATCAGGAAGCGCCACAGAGGCGGCCGCAAACACAAGCGGCATGGAGAAAGACCGCAGATACCAGCCGAGGAGGAAAGCCAACAAGGCGAAAAAGAAGAGCCCACAGTGATTAATATCTCAAGTAAGACTCTGCAAGATAGTGAGTACGAGAAAAAGGATTGTCATTTTGTCCGGTAAAAGACATTAATTTTTTTGAATTAGAGAAAGACCTATACAGATTTTTTCGGACACTAAGATTAAAATGTATGTTTAATGAGAGTCCACGAATGATTAATAACACTGTTACTCCTAGAGGGAATATGTTAACTTTAAAATCTACTGGTTTATATAAGAAAAGTACTTACATACCAACCCAGGGTAATAATAGTGTGGAAACTTACATTGAATTGGTCAAATGTGATATGATGAAATTAAAGGCTAAATATAACAGCATTAAGTAAAAAAAAACCCAGAGATATAAACCTAATTTAACAGCAACACAGAAGAAAGCAATAGATACACTTAAAGAAAAAGATATATTGATAAGGAGAGCAGACAAGGGAGGAGCCACCGTAGTTTTAGATACCAACTATTATGTCACAGAAATTAAACAACAATTGGGAGATGCTAATACCTATAAGCCATTACAGAGTAACCCAGTAATTAAAATACAGGCAGAAATAAAAAGAGTGTTAAACTGGGCATCTAAGATTGGCATTATAGACAAAAAATTATGTGAATATCTATATGTGGATTGGCCTAAAACTCCAATCTTTTATACAGTCCCAAAAGTACATAAAAATTTATCAGAACCCCCTGGGCGGCCAATTGTGGCAGGAATTGAGTCAGTCTTTACTAATATAGCTACTTATCTGGATAGAATTTTGCAGCCAGAGGTACAGAAAATAACATCATACATTAAGGATACAAATAACTTTATTGAAAAATTAAAAGGTTTACCATTGGATAAAGCAAAATGTATTTTGTATACACTTGATGTAAGTAGTCTATATACGGTAATTAATCATGAAAGTGGCATAGGTGCATGCATTTTGGCACTCAGAAATTCTACATTATATAATGAGGCTCAAATACTGTTCTTTGAGAGTTTGTTAAGAATGGTATTATATAATAACTACTTCCTGTTTCAAGATGACTGGTTTCTCCAAATAAGAGGCACAGCCATGGGGTCCAACGTCGCCCCAGCATACGCCAATATATTCATGAGTAGTGTTGAAGAAAAATTTGTATATGAAAATGAGTTGTTCATTAAGTATGGAGCGTCATGGTGGCGCTTCATAGATGATATATTTGGCGTATGGTGGGGTGACGTTGGTACCCAAGTGGCATTTGTTGATGAACTAAATCTGGCTGTTAATAATTTAAAATTCACATTAACCTTCAGTGAAGAAAAGGTGGTATTCTTGGACACAGTAATACATATTGATAAGGAAACTTGTAATTTTAAGATTGATTTACACAGAAAGGAAACAGACAGAAATACTTTACTAAGGTATGAGAGCTTCCATAATGAACCCTTAAAAAATTCCCTACCACGTAGCCAATTTAAAAGAGTGAAAAGGATAGTCAATGAAGAATCACTAGTCAAGAATAGACTTCAAGAAATGGGGGATAAATTCATACAAAGGGGATACCCTGTGAAATTGATTGAAAGTGAAATTAAAAGGGTTCAGGAGCCAGAGGAGAAAGGAATTAGTGTTTCTAAGAAAGAGAATGACGAGAGGGTAGTATGTGTAACACAGTTTAACCCCATCAATAGAGAAATTAGAAACATTATATCCAGACACTGGCACATTTTGAAAAATTGCAATATGGATGTTGTATCCTTTAAAAATCCACTAATGATGGCATACCGCAGGGTCCAAAACCTGGGGGATATTCTAGTTAGAAATGATTTAGGATCTAGGAAGAAACAGAAATACATAACTAAAAAGAGTTATGGAACCTTTCCATGTTTGGGCTGTGCAAGCTGTAGTGCAGTTATTAAAGGGACAGAATTTCAACATCCCCAAACGGGAAAAAAATTTAGCATTAACAATTTTTATACGTGTGACTCATCCTATGTCGTATACCTCATTAAATGCCCGTGTTCCAAAATCTATATCGGTGAGACCACCAGAAGGGTACGAGATAGGATGAGTCAACACAGATCCAATATAAGATGTGGGGACCAAGAAGCCCCTGTATCATGTCACTTCTTGAGTGCAGGCCACAATATAAGTCAGTTAAGGTGGCAAATAATTGATGGAGTGGATAATTTAAGAAGAGGGGGCAATAGGGAAACCATATTAAAACAAAAGGAGTCATACTGGATACATAAATTGGATGCTCTAATTCCTAAAGGCATTAATAGAGAACTGGACCTTAAAGTGTTTCTGTAATATATACTTATGTAGTATAAAAAATTGCAATAGTCCTTAGATAATGAATTACATTGTAAAAATCAAGTATTGGTAAGAAATTATATGTATTTTAACAACATATGAATAGGTAAATTGTATATTGTTTTTAACTTTACTTATGTGTTTAATATTGTAATAATTTTTGTAACCACTAGGTGGTAGTGTTAAGTGATAGAAATCACTTTGTAACATTATACATGGGGTTAATATGTAGGCCTATAAATGTACCTCAACAGATGAGGCTCATTAGCATGATTAAGGGATAACATCCCGAAACGTTGCTGCCTATCTACTTTGTACCTACATGGGATAAAGATGTCTCAATAAAGCATTGAAAACTTACAGTGGTGCTGTGGATTTTCTATTTTTCTACATATTATCGAGGTTGACAGTCCCTCTCACCACCTGCACTTGTGATACTGTGGAGCTGTACACCGTTCATGTGTATTCTGTATTATTAAACGGCGAGTGCCTTCTTCCCTGCAAGATTTATATACCTTTTTGGAAGTGCACCCCGGAGGTTGAATATTGACACAAGTGCTGGCTCCTAACTTTTATTGTATATATATATATATATATATATATATATATATATATATATATATATATACAGGGCCGCCACTAGAAATTTTGGGGCCCCGGACTTAACCATTGATCAGGGCCCCCCCCCCCCCTCCTTTGACATGTGCAATTTTTGACCAAGTGGCTAAAATGTATATGCACTTTATTCTTAAGTGTCTATTTAAACTTGGAAATGTTGTAAAGGTAGTAACATACACTGAAACACACACACTCACACATAAGGATTCACATATAGACACTCTAGCAAAAACGCAAAGAAACAGACACCCAGACACTTAGCACTTGTTTACATTGACCTGACAAGTAATGAGGTAAACTACAGTTTTGTAAAAAAAAAGAGATTTAGAAAACAAAATATGGAGTTCTGATTATCTTTTTGTAAGGGAAGATGCCAACTAAATGATGACAACAGCATGCAGTGGCTGAAAGGAAGGGCCCTGAACTGCCTAAACAATTATTTAAAGGTTAAATGGTAGATTGGTGACTTCCGAAAAGGTCTCATTAGTCTCAAAGTCTGTAGAAAGATGTCAATAATCAGTAGTAAGGTCAAAATGTCCTAAAAAGGAACAGACAATGGACACACACACACACACAAACTCAAAATTGCACATACACCCAAGGAAACACCAACAGAGACAGCCTCAGAAAACACACAAAGACATACACACACACACACACACACAGAGAGACACATAAAGACATACATACGCACCCTCACTGAGACATCCACAGAAAACACACAAAGACATACACACACCCTCACAGAGACACCCACAGAAAATACACACCCTCACAGAGACATCCACAGAAAACACAGACATACATACACACACACACACCCTCACAGAGACATCCACAGAAAACACAGACATACACACCCACCCTCACAGAGGCATCCAGAGAAAATACACAAAGACAAACACACGCCCACCCTCACAGAGACACCCATAGAAAAAGCTCAAAGACATATGCACACACCCTCACATACATCCACAGAAAATGCACAAAGACATACACACCCACCCTCACAGAGATACCAACAGAAAAAAAATACATACACACTCATAGAGTCACAAACCAAATCACAAAGACATAAACACAGACACCCACTGAAATACTCACAGGAAGAAACATTTATGCACCTTGCATCCCCTAAATCAACAGTGTGTGACATGCATGATAAAAAAAATGCAGAAATTAAGAGATCACTTTTTAAAGAATCATATTTGTAAATGTGCAAACAAAAATAATTCTGTGAATTCAAAATTGTACATTAATGATCTGGGTAGATGGCTAGATGAAGAAAAGTACTTTTAAAAGGTTGACATATGTTTGTTTGAATTTTTCCCCAACCAAAAGCACCACTTCAAATATAGTGTACAAATGTTCCCATCTGTCAGCTGTACTTGTGGATTTTTAAAATGCTGTACTCTATATGGTCTTGGTGGAACCATAAGCTGTGGTACTCATACCATTAGATCTGGTTAAATGCAGGATTTAAGCTTGTTGGTATGCATTTCTAAATTAAGTCAGCTGTAGAGTAAACTGAACAGTTTTAGGTTAACCTGTCTCATTTCCAACACTGAGCAATCTTAGTCTGAGAGTATAACATGTTATGCAGATGTAAAAATCTTAGATAAAATGCCTCCTTGTATCTGGAAAGTCCTTGCATAAAGGGGCAGTAAACTGGAATGTAATATATATCATTTGTGTATTGAGGATGAAACATTTCTGCATGGTTTAAAATGTAGAATTTCTACAGCATTGTCAAATAATCATAAATACACTGCTGCTAAAAAATGTGTTTTTATGGATCCCTGGCCCCACCATACAACTACTACCACACTGAAGTTACAATCTTAAATTGCACAAAGAAATAAAAAAACATTTGCTAAGTAATTCCAACCTCCTCTGCAAATGAAAGTGATCAGCCGTCTGACTCAGGCACACACTCTACAAACAAAGTGCCAAGTCTGTCTCACACTGTGCATAGTGGTTTAGTGCAAACTCAGAAATCCTCTCAAATGCTAATACTTTACTCCTTTTAATAACATTTCCCATGCTCAATTAGCACTGTGCTTTAGTACCCACTGGTGGCTGCCAAAATTTAAAATTTTTTTTTTTTTTTTGTTCTTGCCTCATGGGACCCCCCTAGCCCATTGGGCCCCTGACAGGAGTCACCCCTGTCACCCCCTGATGGCGGCCCTGTATATATATATATATATATATATATATATATATATATATACATTTCGGAAATTAAATGAAAGGAAGGCGCCCCGCTGATCCTCTGGCATCCACCCCAAGTGAACCTTGAGGAATGGGGTTTACAGGGGGGGGGGGTTCGCCCTCCTTGGACCTCCCAGGCAGAGGAAAAAAAGATAGTGAAGATGTATGAATTACAGTGCATTGTATATTTGTTGGATGTGGTGACTCAATGCACTGTAAGAAGATTTATTATGTTACATCGGGCTCTACCCAGAGCTGCTTAGGTAATGTCAGCTTTACCCGGATAATGCTAGGATTACCCAATTTTGGACTTTACCATTAACATATATAAATATACATATACACACACACACCTTGCCTGTATTGTCATTTCCTGTTTTAAACTTATGATACTGTTTCTTCTCCATACAGCTCACTATTTTCCTATGCTTCCTTGCCAACTGTATTACATATATAGATTCACCTACCTAGCTACCAGGCACCCCTAGTTGTGTACTGTATATTGTGTAAACCAAAGAAGGCAACATTTTGTCTTACTTTAGCAGATATAAGGCAACTTGTAAGGGAATGTTAATTTAGGCAGATAAGACAACTTTTCAAGGACCAGTGTAAGTAATGTAAATTTTAGTTTCCATTTACTGCAGAGACTAGTTTGTTGCCAAGGTAACCCAGTCTGTGCAGGAATTGTAATCAACTATAGAGCACACCTATCAGGGCACAGAGGCAGTGACTGCTTAGTTTTTTGGTTGCTACACTTTATTTTTGCTAAAGTAATGTTTCCTTCATTGCTATGTGCAGTATATTCTGCACAGCAAGTACAATTACAGCTAGTGATATCTGGTAGCTAAGTAGCTCGCTCAATACATTTAATCCAGCTGGTAAGGGAGCATAGGAATATATTGAGCTTGTTGAGGAGAGATCAATACTATAGTATCATACAGCTCATAAAAGTAAATGACAACTTTAGCTGCAACATTTTTAACATATATATATATATATATATATATATATATATATATATATATATATATTGCAAAAATGCTAATTAAGTCATTCTTTTTTCAAATATTGAACATTGTTTTCTGATTACAGTGTCCCTTAAATGTTGCCATTGTGGGTTAATGAGATTGACAGACCCTGCCTGCACATGATTGGCTTTGTGAGGGCAGGGGGTGGGTTTGCACACAAAGAGGCAAAGCTGGGCAGACAGAGGTGAGGTTGTACGCCCCTGTCTGCCAGAAGTATGATAAATCTAGTCCAAAGGGTAAGGAGCCAGTATGACAAAGAAATCAAGATAGGAATTAAGATTAGGAGAACTGGGTGGTAAACAAGAAAGTCAGAAAGCTAGCAGCAGGCTGCACAAATATCTAAGCAATTACAAGACGGCACCTTAAGTTTTAAAATAGGGCTTACAGGTGCAATGAGGGTTAGATGCAAAAAGGAGGGGATCTAGTAGAGCGCAAAGATCAAATATATCAAACTCCTTCCAAATGAATAGATCATTTGTTCTATTCAAAAACAAGTGTATAAGTATAGGAATAGTAAGGACGCTGGAAGCTAAAGATATCCAAATATGAATACTGAGGGGTAAATCACAAAGGGAGATTACACGATATCCTAACTAATATGTAATTAAGAGATAATCAAATAAACATAAATATGAAAAATATCTTGAAGGGTCATATAATAAAAATCATTTATTAGCAGCAAAATATCTAAAGTAATGAGACATAAAGATGATGAAATCTCCAAAGAGTATTAGATAAAAATAGGGACGTCTCCCTAATGAATATACACAGTCTAAAATAACATCAGTATATTGTTTCCATATTGTGCGCAATTTCTTAAAAAATATATCAGACTAGTACAAATAACAATAATTTAACCATGAAGACTGGGTTACTAGGAAGCAAATAATCGCAACATGAAATCTCCACAAGAGCTTCTTTAGAACATAAAAGTTCGTAGTGAGTAGCAAAGTTTGATTTGAGACAAACTCGACAATGTCCCACTCTGGAGGAAACAAATTACTTATGTCACAATTTTGCAGCAGGGTTAATATTAATCCTACGATCAGATTATACAGCTTGCAAATGGAAAGTGGTATACCTCTGAGAAGTTGGAACTATGTGTCGGCTATAGATTTGTTACTCGACCGTGAGTAACAAATGTATAATAATTATTAAATATTTTAATAGATACTTTATGGATTATTTAGAATTTTTTACAGTATCTATAAAAAATATTTAATAATTATTATTTTTTAAAATTCTATATGTAATAATTAAATAACGTGCCTTAAGATAACTAAGATTTCATGTGCGCAAATGCGATACCAGATTAGACCTGAATCACTAACATTTCTATTTTTTACTATTAAATTTATGTTTCGATATACTGTATATGTTTTTGTAAAATAGACAATACTGTATATTGTTATTGTAAAATAGATATCTATATCTATATATCTATAGGAATAGATATACAGGTAGGTATATACAGATATTTATAGAAATATGTATTTAGAATAAAAATTACATTATACTGTATGTGAAGAACATTGGAATGTTAAATATGTACAGCAAATACACATTAAAACACATTATTAAATATTATTGTGGGATTATTCTTTAGACACATACATATATATTATATCCCTTTGCATTCAAATACATGGCCATATACCATATACCTTTTAACCCTAAAAAAATAATTTTTGTTAAAATTGATGTTACTAATTTATATCGGACTAGTGGTAAAGCCCGTGTACACAGGCTTAAATGGGCTTAAATGTTTAATAAAATAAATATACCTATCCTTCTATCCATCTATCGCTATCCCTCTATCTCTATCCCTCTGTCCCTATCCTGCTGTCCCTGTCCCTCTATCCCTATCCCTCTATCCTTGTCCCTATCCCTCTGTCCCTCTATCCCTATATCCCTGTCCCTATCCCTCTTTTTCTATCCCTCTATTCCTGTCCCTCTGTCCTTATCCCTCTATCCCTGTCCTTCTGCCCCTATTCCTCTATCCCTATTCTTCTATCCCTCTGTCCCTATTCCTTTGTCCCTATCCCTCTATCCTTCTGTCCCTATCCCTCTGTCCCTCTATGCCTATCTCTCTATCCCTGTCCCTCTGACCCTATCCCTCTATACTTATCCCTCTGTCCCTATTCCTCTATCCCTGTCCCTCTGTCCCTATCCTTCTATCCCTCTGTCCCTATCCCTCTATCCCTATCTCTCTGTTCCTGTCCCTATTCTTCTGCTCCTGTCTCTATCCCTCTGCCCCTATCCTGCTGTCACTATCCCATTGTCCCTATCCCTCTATCCCTCTGTTCCTATCTCTCTGTTCCTGTCCCTATTCCTCTGTTCCTTTCTCTATCCCTCTGTCCCTATCCTGCTGTCCCTATCCCTATGTCCCTATCCCTCTATCCATGTCCCCCTGTCCCTTTCCTTCTATCACTGTCCCCCTGTCCCTAACCCTCTGTCCCTCTCCCTCTGTCCGTGTCCCTCTGTCCCTATTCCTCTGTCCCTCTCCCTCTGTCCCTCTTCTTATCCTTCTGTCCCTATTCCTCTATCCATTTCCCTATCCCTCTGTTCATATTCCTCTGTCCCTGATCCCCCCTCAAACAGCTCTCTAACCCCCCCTCTAACTGTTGCTGCCATCTTAGGTACTAGTAGCTGTTTGCCATTTACCTATAACCCCCTTTTTTTTATTCTTTCCTTTTTTTAATTTTCTGTAGTGTAGTGGTCCCACCACCTCCCCTCCTCCGGTGATCACCATCTAGCCCCCACGCACCCCCAAACCCCTTTTCTGTGGCATAGGGCCCTCCCATTCCCTCCCCTTCCCTCTACCCTCCCCTGCTGAGCTGACCACCCACCACCCGCCTCCCGCCCACACCTACCGCCAGCACCAGCAGAAGAACGTTACACACGGTGATACATACAGTGTCATCGTCTGTAACGATCAGGCATTTGCCCTCATATGGAGGCGGAGCACTGATCCATATGCGGCAGATGCCTGAAGCTTCAGCTCTCAGCTGTAACAAAAGAACCTGCGATGGACGCATTACAAACGGGATTATAGTATAGATAGTGTTTATATGAGTATAACATTTTATTTTAGTGTATTCATATTGTGTTTGGTTTTCAGTCATGCTAAGCGTAAATAATGATTGTGCTCTTGCGTTTGCATTTACTTTCAACTTGTAATAATGGGATAAATTTAAGAAAAAAGTGCAAAAATATTAGTGTTATTGAGCTCTAACACTGCTCAAGTTAAATCAATAGCACTCCTATTCTTGCGCTCACATTACAAGTTGAAAGGGGCATGCTACAATATTTTGTTCTGGCTATCATTAACCCAAAGAATGAAGGTGCATTAATAAATGTTATATATTATAACACAGAGAGAAAGTCCAGCACTCACTTACAAGCTCTCATCTAAGATTTAAAAGCAAAAATGGAAAGGTTAGTTACCGCATTTGGCCAAATGGGACAAGCCCAGGTACCACATCAAGGTCCTTTCCAATACCTGGGACCCTAAACAGCCACAAAATGCAAGCTGTCAAATCCAAACAAACTGGGAACAAGGGAAGGGTGCACAGGCTTATGTAATCACCCTAGACATATACAAAACACGGAAGGGGACTGCACTCTCATACCGGACCGGGTACACATCCCATGACCCTGCAAAATGCTCAGCCCTCTATGTCTAGGGTGATTACATAAGCCTGTACACCCTTCCCTTGTTCCCAGTTTGTTTGGATTTGAGAGCTTGCATTGTGTGGCTGTTTTAGGGTCCCATGTATTGGAAAGGACCTTGATGTGGTACCTGGGCTTGTCCCATTTGGCCAAATGCGGTAACTAACCTTTCCATTTTTGCTTTTAAATCTTAGCTGAGAGCTTGTAAGTGAGTGCTGGACTTTCTCTGTGTGTTGTATTAATTTGTTTTGTAATTTTCCCTATGGTTCTTGCACCCAGACCTGTCTGGGGTTAGCTGCCTGTGACTCTGGGGACAGCACAGCTTCCTGTGAGTGCCCGTGAGCACCCAGGGCTGAGCATGTTGCAGGGTCATGGGATGTGTAGCCGGTCCGGTATGAGAGTGTAGTCCCGTTCCCTGTTTTGTATGTGTCTAGGGTGATTACATAAGCCTGTGCACCCTTTCCTTGTTCCCAGTTTGTTTGGATTTGAGAGCTTGCATTGTGTGGCTCTTTTAGGGTCCCAAGTATTGGAAAGGACCTTGATGTGGTACCTGGGCTTGTCCCATTTGGCCAAATGCGGTAACTAACCTTTCCATTTTTGCTTTTAAATCTTAGCTGAGAGCTTGTAAGTGAGTGCTGGACTTTCTCTGTGTGTTGTATTAATTTGTTTTGTAATTTTCCCTATGGTTCTTGAACCAAACCTGTCTGGGGTTAACTGCCTGTGACTCTGGAGACAGCACAGCTTCCTGTGAGTGCCCGTGAGCATGCAGGACTGAGCATGTTGCAGGGTCATGGGATGTGTACCCGGTCCGGTATGAGAGTGCAGTCCCCTTCCGTGTTTTGTATGTGTCTAGGGCAGTGCTTTCCAAACTGTGTGTCGGGACACATTAGTGTGTCGGCGGCAGTGTGTAGGTGTGTCCCTGCTTCAGCACAATTTTTTTTAAATTTAATTTTTTTTTTGGTTTCCGACTTTCTGCCTGCCTGCTACGCATATCACATGGTTGACACGTGATTGATACCTAGTCGCTCACAGATCATCTTAACCTGGCGCAGCTCAGTGGGAACTGAAAATATTCCCATTGGCGGCACATTGGCTCCTGACAGCACGTGTAGTCTCCTCAATCGTCTTGTTACTGCATGTGTAGTTAGTGAGTGGGACAGCAGTGTGTTTGCAGCGCGGGCAGTAGTCAGTCGGACTCGCAGAGCTCTGAGGGCGGCAGCTTAAACGCTGAGCTTAAATCAGAAGTCAAAGTGTTGGGGTTTTTTTGCAGCTAGCTCCCAGTAGTGCATTGCTGCTCCTGCTCATGATATATGGATAGGAAGTGGAAGCTTAAAAATGCTTGATAATGAAATGCGAGTGTCTTTATCTAATATTCCACTAAATATTCAGAAACTGTGTTAATCCCATCAACCTCATACATCCCATTAAAATAGTCAGTAGCTATTGGTGTTATTAAACAGTTTTTTAATTCTTGCACATACTTACTGTTACTTGTAAATACATTTTGTTATTATATAATTTATGTATGTGTCCGTATCTCTTAAAACAAGTTAGTTTAACCTCCTTGTTGCTAGTACAACTGAATTACTGTGTCGCAAAATGATGTAGGTCTAAAAAGTGTGTCCCCAACATGAAAAGTTTGGAAAGCTCTGGTCTAGGGGGATTACATAAGCCTGTGCACCCTTTCCTTGTTCCCAGTTTGTTTGGATTTGAGAGCTTGCATTGTGTGGCTCTTTTAGGGTCCCAAGTATTGGAAAGGACCTTGATGTGGTACCTGGGCTTGTCCCATTTGGCCAAATGCGGTAACTAACCTTTCCATTTTTGCTTTTAAATCTTAGCTGAGAGCTTGTGAGTGCTGGACTTTCTCTGTGTGTTGTATTAATTTGTTTTGTAATTTTCCCTATGGTTCTTGCACCCAGACCTGTCTGGGGTTAACTGCCTGTGACTCTGGGGAGAGCACAGCTTCCTGTGAGTGCCCGTGAGCACCCAGGGCTGAGCATGTTACAGGGTCATTGGATGTGTACCTGGTCCGGTATGAGAGTGCAGCCCCCTTCCGTGTTTTGTATATATATATATATATATATATATATATATATATATATAGCTAAATATAGATATAGATATATATACTATATATATATATGTATATATATATATATATATATATATATATATATATATAGCTAAATATAGATATAGATATATATACTATATATATATATATTTATAAAATAACATTTTCTTCTGAGTAAAGAACAAAGCTATTTCAATTATATCCATGTTGGACTGGGATGGGCTTTATCTTTTTTGACATTAATCATGTTTATTTAATTTTGGGTTTTTTGATTATTTTTCTTATTTCTTTATAATTTCTTATTTAGACATAATATATTTGTTTTCTCTACTTAATATATATATGTGTTTCTATGTTAGTCCTGATAGATAACACGATACCGGTGTAAATATATCAGACGTTGTGACAAGAATGTCAAACTGAATATGAGTAGTAATTCACCTATGCCAACTTAAATGGGAAATTGACCGCTGTACATTGGATTTATACCACCGTAAACAATCGAATTATGGCAACCAATTAAAACAGCACCATTGGTATATATTCTGGCACCATGAAATGGTTCAGTATCTTGAAAAATCCCTGATGTACGGTGAAACGCATCAACGGACTGTTTGGTGCCTATTTGATACTGTAATACACGTATGGAACAATTGAAACAGCTCACCAGCCTATCCGAACTACAATACAAGGTCACGTGACCACTACCATTACCAAGAACCCCGACCAAGGAGCCGTGCTGAGAAGGAGGAGGTATCGCTTGCCTTGAGTAACGTTTGGAGGAACATCTTTAACTATCCAAAGGCCCAACCAGGTGAATTACAGGGTGCGAAAGGAATACATAAAGGTACTGTGAGCAGTTCTAAATTTTGTCATTTTGCTGGAGTTTTCTCTGGAAGTGGCACAGAGTTTCTGCCAAGCGTTCATTAAATATTGACTAGCTGGGGAACTTCCGGGCGGCGGCCATGATAGGTTGCATGCTGGTGAGCTGCTCCAGTCCTTGAACTACAGTTTTTGACTTATAGCACCTGATTTAGTGCACAGTTCCACTATGTATTCAAGATTGGACACTACCCTCTAGATCTATGCTAATTTTGTTGAAATTAAACCTCTGGAGACTACGGCCTTCTGTGAAGATCCCCTGGCAGAGTACCTTCCTGTCTCTGTTATTTATAGCAGTGCTATCTTGCAAGTCACTGCCCGCATTACTTCTATCAATGCATATATCACAGATTTGCTACCTGAGAGTGAGCTCAAAGCACCTAGCGCAATTCACTTGAGGTGGATACCCAGAGGAAAACCAAGTTTCTAGCAAACATGACAGAGTCTACCACACTTCTTGCGGCTCTAGCCGATTTACTGGAAGTGTACGGGAAGAAATTTCTGGCCGAATATGATCAAATGTGCTGCACACCTACCTCTAGCTCAATAGAGAGGGCACCACTCTTGCCCATGCTGCCTACTAAACCTGTCTCTGTGCAGAATACATGACTGCAAGAAGTACAGGATAGAACACACAGGGTTGTACCTGCAGCTGTGGGGATCAGCGTCTCCACAGTGCTACATTTAATGACCCAGGATCAGCCTCTCTACTATGCTACAGTGGCCACTTACTTTTACATGAAACAGATGAAGCCGGCTAGCAAGGACGTTTTGATCGATGCATGTATGGAAGAACATCTGTTCTCCCAGATCTTTGTTGCCAGCAGAGGTTCTACAACTGCTAGACTGCACTTTCTTATGCCTTAACTGGCTGTTAAATGCGTGACATCCCTCCCACTATCACCAAAAAGAATGAGGATTGGAGTCGGGTAAATTGCAATTTTAATCCTGACTGGTGCTAACCTAACAACAGAAGGTGGACTTTCTTTTTTCTTCTTCTCCCTACTTAAAGGAAGAAACTGAACTATGCCTCCATACCAGTCAGTATGCTAGATAGCTCTTTATGTTTGCAGTTAACCATGAACATAGTTAAAATATATTATTGTTTTATACAGAGGTTGGTGAGTGCTGCTTGCCCTTTAATTCCAATGAGAAAATGGGAGACCATGCACCAAGGAAAAAGCACCTTTAGCTGTGATCAGGTAGTTACCTAGCTAACCAAGAGAGGTAAAGATTATCTGGGTGATGAACAGAGTGCCTAAAAATGAAAGATTAAAGGCTACGGTGACTATGCTGTGATATTGAGAATCTCTTACTGTATCTGGTACTCAGAGTGGATAATATATGTTAAAAAACATATTTAATACATCAAATGGAATATAGTACATCAAGTAGAATAAAAAACATCAAATAGGATAAAAACATCAATTAAAATAAAAAACATGGATCCATGTGTATAATTGACCATAAAATCAATATACCATAAAATCAATAAGGTCAATATGTTCAATAAAAAATAGAAGAAGACATTAGATATGTGGTATAAAAAATAGAGGATAATCCTAATGCTGGTTATACAGTACTACAATTTATCATTTCTGTCCGCTTGTAGAGGAAACAAATCATCAACAAGTGTGTGATCCCACTAATTTAGTGTGGCAGTGTGCTCCTTCCAATCCTAATTCAGGAGTGTGTGTGCCCAAATATACGCCTATAATATCTGTGTTGAAGAAAGGCTTGTTTCAAAGGCCAAAACGTGTTGACTTTTAACTGGTAAGCCTATTTCTAATATTAGCATCTATTTTGGAAACAATCTGCACTATTTTATTTTACTTTTCACATGATATCCCAAAGACTTTTGGTAAAGAATTCCAAATACTTCTGGGACATTGGGGACATTGCATAGATTCTCACCACTAGGAATACAAGTTTGATTCTTTATATTAAACACTTTTCTTCACCTTTAAGACTATGTGCATTTTTTGATTTTTTTGTTTATTTAGATTTTTTTACTTTTTGAATTTTTGATTTTTCTGTATGTTTTTATTTTTTGTATTTTTCGATTTTTTTGTCTTTTTTCCTTTTTCTTTTTCTGTGTATACACATTTTTATATTTTTAGTTTTCCACAAAGTTTTGAGGTATATCTTCAACACAGATATTATCGGAGTATATTTGGGCACACACACTCCTGAATTTGGATTGAAAGGAACACACTGCCACACTAAATTAGTAGGATCACACACTTGCTGATGATTTGTTTCCTCTACGAGCGGACAGCAATTATAATTTGTAGTACTGTATAACCCGCATTAGGATTATCCACTATTTTTTATACCACATATGGTCTAATGTCTTCTACTTCTATTTTTTATTGAACATATTGACCTCATTGATTTTATGGTATATTGATTTTATGGTCAATTATACACATGGATCCATGTTTTTTATTTTAATTGATGTTTTTATCCTATTTGATGTTTTTTATTCTACTTGATGTGCTATATTCCATTTGATGTATTACTTATAACGTTTTTAACATATATTATCCAGATACAGAAATAGATTCTCAATATAACAGCATAGTCACCGTAGCCTTTAATCTTTAATTTTTAGGCGCACTGTTCATCACCCACATAATCTTGCCCTTTAATTCCAGCATTGGCCCTTCTATCATACCAAAGTCCTAAGAGTAGTTTATTATGCTGGGGATTAATAGATATATTTAAGCGTTTGGACAACTTTGTGAACCTTGTAATGGGGGTTCGCTGCCTGCGGCCAGAGTGGTGAACGCTCCTTTACTTACCGAGGTCAACCAAACTTTTAGCAAGTTAATCTCACCCAATTTTTTAAATGCCTACTTAAATCCCTTCTGATACTCCATATGCTACCTTGCTGGCTACTTTTTTTATGATATCTTTTGCTCCTTACTTTTAAGTATCAGTTTTTTTTTAATATGTTATCTCAACACTGACGATATTTACTTCCTTATGTCAATCACATATGTCAAAGTCGGGATGGTGCGGCAATTTAGCACACTCGAACAGAAGAGACATCAGCTCAATCTAATTATCATATCCACTTCTCTAGGAGCCTTGCCCATGTTCTCCATATATGTATATATATATATATATATATATATATATATATATATATTGTTTATAAGTATCATGGAATTTACTTGCTCTCAGGAAGGCATATTGCTTTATTCTTCTAGTTACTCTAATTCACTAAACTACTGTATTCTTAAATTTAAGAGTGCTTCAGACCTATGAATATATATGCATATTGTACTATATCATAAAGGTTAATATTTTGAATAATCGCTTACAAGTATATTAACATGCGCATAGTCAATAGACCCAAGTTTAAGAATATACAGTATATGCACAGTTATTAGACTATATCATAAAGTTTTCTAATCTAAATTTATATTTTCTTTTTAAAACTGAGGTTGATCATTTGAGATCCATAAGTGGTCTCATTTATCTTAGAACACCTTCTGCTATAAGGATTGATATACAGGAGGTCTAAAAGTGACCTTATAAGCCTCATGGAATTTCTATTATATTGATGAGAGAAAAGAGGTTGTGTCTACTGAACTAAAAGATCACAGTAATGTGCCTACCCACTGATCGGACTTCTCACTGGGTGCAATCAAAACTGAAAAAAAGTTATAGATAAGGATGCGGGTGGCGCCTCTGGGTCTACTGTGTACAAAATGATTATTCTTGAGATCAAATTATTTAAAAGAGGTCAAAATAAGATAATTAAATCTCAACCCCCACGGAATAACACGCAACTTTAAATGCAAATATATACCATAAAAATGTATTAGTTAAAAATCATTCAGAATATGATTTATATACACAGCTTGGTTAAATAAAATTATGACACCGGTGTCCTAATCCATTCTAAACATATAAAAACATACTTTAACATAAATAAATGAGTATCTATAAGCGTTGATAAATAAAAACACCAACTTTCTGTCTGTGGCTAAAATTCACCAATCATAGACATATTATCAATTTGTTATTCATTCTTGAGAGATAACTTGAAGGACTGATTCTATCTAAGATAGATTAAGGAGCGGTTAATATAATAAGATGTGTAAAAAAGTCTGTTTCGTATACAAAGTCAGTTCATTAGTTGGAATCACAATGGGTAATATGTATTTTTCTCTTTTTTATAAATCAAAGTGCGATATTTTCATAAACCTTCAGTTTAGGCTGTCTGTTAAAATTAAGGATATTTGTTTAATTGGCTATGCCTTGATTACAGAGCTGATTCAGTACAAATTGTTGTTTATTCAAATCCCCGTATAGCTGTTAATGTTCAAATATATATCCAATACGAACAGTGCAAATTTACGATGAAAGGATACAAATTCAGTGATACATATACATTTATTATAACCCACAAGTTTCTTTGGAAATATAGATATTGTTGCAGTTTCTCCTCTGGGTTAAAAACGATCCACTAGATTTAGAGTTCTGCAGCCAAAGGGGTGCGTTAGCTATGTGTGTTTTTTTTCCCCCGCACCTTTTAAATACCGCTGGTATTTAGAGTTGACAGAAGGGCTGCGTTAGGCTCCAAAAAGGGAGCGTAGAGCATAATTTACTGCCACTGCAACTCTAAATACCAGCGGTGCTTACGGACGCGGCCAGCTTCAAAAACGTGCTCGTGCACGATTCCCCCATAGGAAACAATGGGGCCGTTTGAAATTGAAAAAAATCTAACACCTGCAAAAGAGCAGCGTTCAGCTCCTAACGCAGCCCCATTGTTTCCTATGGGGAAACACTGCCTAAGTCTGCACCTAACACCCTAACATGTACCCCAAGTCTAAACACCCCTAATCTTACACTTATTAACCCCTAATCTGCCACCCCTGCTATCGCTGACCCCTGCATATTATTATTACTACTATAATAAAGTTATTAACCCCTAATCCGCCTCACTCCCGCCTCAATAACCCTATAATAAATAGTATTAAACCCTAATCTGCCCTCCCTAACATCACCGACACCTAACTTCAAGTATTAACCCCTAATCTGCTGACCGGACCTCACCGCTACTCTAATGTAAAATAAACCCTAATATAGCTACAATATATTGTAGCTATTTTAGGATTTATATTTATTTTACAGGCAACTTTGTATTTAATTTAACCAGGTACAATAGCTATTAAATAGTTAAGAACTATTTAATAGCTACCTAGTTAAAATAATTACAAAATTACCTGTAAAATAAATCCTAACCTAAGTTACAATTAAACCTAACACTACACTATCAATAAATGAATTACATACAAATACCTACAAATAAATACAATTAAATAAACTAACTAAAGTACAAAAAATAACAATTTTAAGCTAATTACACCTACTCTAAGCCCCCTAATAAAATAACAAAGCCCCCCAAAATAAAAAAATGCCCTACCCTATTCTAAAATAAAAATTGAAAAGCTCTTTTACCTTACCAGCCCTTAAAAGGGCCTTTTGCGGGGCATGCCCCAAAGAATTCTGCTCTTTTGCCTGTAAAAAAAAAAACATACAATACCCCCCCCAACATTACAACCCACCACCCACATACCCCTAATGTAACCCAAACCCCCCTTAAATAAACCTAACACTAAGCCCCTGAAGATCTCCCTACCTTATCTTCACCACGCCGGGTATCACCAATCTGTCCAGAAGAGGCTCCGAAGTCTTCATCCAAGCCCAAGCGGGGGCTGAAGAGGTCCATCATCGGGCTGAAGAGGTCCATCATCCGGCTGAAGTCTTGATCCAAGCGGGGGCTGAAGAGGTCCATCATCGGGCTGAAGAGGTCCATCATCCGGCTGAAGTCTTGATCCAAGCGGGGGCTGAAGAGGTCCATCATCCGGCTGAAGTCTTCTATCAAGCGGCATCTTCAATCTTCTTTCTTCCGGATCCATCTTCATCCCGCCGACGCGGAACATCCATCCTGGCCGACGACTTCCCGACGAATGACGGTTCCTTTAAATGACGTCATCCAAGATGGCGTCCCTCGAATTCCGATTGGCTGATAGGATTCTATCAGCCAATCGGAATTAAGGAAGAAAAATTCTGATTGGCTGATGGAATCAGTCAATCAGATTGAGCTTGCATTCTATTGGCTGTTCCGATCAGCCAATAGAATGCGAGCTCAATCTGATTGACTGATTGGATCAGCCAATTGGATTGAACTTGAATCTGATTGGCTGATTCCATCAGCCAATCAGAATTTTCCTACCTTAATTCCTATTGGCTGATAGAATCCTATCAGCCAATTGGAATTCGAGGGACGCCATCTTGGCTGACATCCCTTAAAGGAACCGTCATTCGTCGGGAAGCCTACGGCCAGGATGGATGTTCCACGTCGGCGGGATGAAGATGGATCCGGAAGAAAGAAGATTGAAGATGCCGCTTGATAGAAGACTTAAGCCGGATAATGGATCTCTTCAGCCCCCGCTTGGATCAAGACTTCAGCCGGATGATGGACCTCTTCAGCCCGATGATGGATCTCTTCAGCCTCCGTTTGGGCTTGGATGAAGACTTCGGAGCCTCTTCTGGACAGATCGGTGATACCCGGCATGGTGAAGATAAGGTAGGGAGATCTTCAGGGGATAAGTGTTAGGTTTATTTAAGGGGGGTTTGGGTTAGATTAGGGGTATGTGGGTGGTGGGTTGTAATGTTGGGGGTGGGTATTGTATGGGTTTTTTTACAGGCAAAAGAGCAGAATTATTTGGAGCATGCCCTGCAAAAGGCCCTTTTAAGGGCTGGTAAGGTAAAAGAGCTTTTCAATTTTATTTTAGAATAGGTTAGGGCATTTTTTTTATTTTGGGGGGCTTTGTTATTTTATTAGGGGGCTTAGAGTAGGTGTAATTAGCTTAAAATTGTTGTAATATTTTTATAATGTTTGTAAATTATTTTTTTATTTTTTGTAACTTAGCTTTTTTTATTTTTTGTACTTTAGTTAGTTTATTTAATTGTATTTATTTGTAGGTATTTGTATGTAATTAATTTATTGATAGTGTAGTGTTAGGTTTAATTGTAACTTAGGTTAGGATTTATTTTACAGGTAATTTTGTAATTATTTTAACTAGGTAACTATTAAATAGTTCTTAACTATTTCATAGCTATTGTACCTGGTTAAAATAAATACAAAGTTGCCTGTAAAATACAGGGAGTGCAGAATTATTAGGCAAGTTGTATTTTTGAGGATTAATTTTATTATTGAACAACAACCATGTTCTCAATGAACCCAAAAAACTCATTAATATCAAAGCTGAATAGTTTTGGAAGTAGTTTTTAGTTTGTTTTAGTTATAGCTATTTTAGGGGGATATCTGTGTGTGCAGGTGACTATTACTGTGCATAATTATTAGGCAACTTAACAAAAAAGAAATATATACCCATTTCAATTATTTATTTTTACCAGTGAAACCAATATAACATCTCAACATTCACAAATATACATTTCTGACATTCAAAAACAAATCAGTGACCAATATAGCCACCTTTCTTTGCAAGGACACTCAAAAGCCTGCCATCCATGGATTCTGTCAGTGTTTTGATCTGTTCACCATCAACATTGCGTGCAGCAGCAACCACAGCCTCCCAGACACTGTTCAGAGAGGTGTACTGTTTTCCCTCCTTGTAAATCTCACATTTGATGATGGACCACAGGTTCTCAATGGGGTTCAGATCAGGTGAACAAGGAAGCCATGTCATTAGATTTTCTTTTTTTATACCCTTTCTTGCCAGCCATGCTGTGGAGTACTTGGACGCGTGTGATGGAGCATTGTCCTGCATGAAAATCATGTTTTTCTTGAAGGATGCAGACTTCTTCCTGTACCACTGCTTGAAGAAGGTGTCTTCCAGAAACTGGCAGTAGGACTGGGAGTTGAGCTTGACTCCATCCTCAACCCGAAAAGGCCCCACAAGCTCATCTTTGATGATACCAGCCCAAACCAGTACTCCACCTCCACCTTGCTGGCGTCTGAGTCGGACTGGAGCTCTCTGCCCTTTACCAATCCAGCCATGGGCCCATCCATCTGGCCCATCAAGACTCACTCTCATTTCATCAGTCCATAAAACCTTAGAAAAATCAGTCTTGAGATATTTCTTGGCCCAGTCTTGACGTTTCAGCTTGTGTGTCTTGTTCAGTGGTGGTCGTCTTTCAGCCTTTCTTACCTTGGCCATGTCTCTGAGTATTGCACACCTTGTGCTTTTGGGCACTCCAGTGATGTTGCAGCTCTGAAATATGGCCAAACTGGTGGCAAGTGGCATCTTGGCAGCTGCACGCTTGACTTTTCTCAGTTCATGGGCAGTTATTTTGCGCCTTGGTTTTTCCACACGCTTCTTGCAACCCTGTTGACTATTTTGAATGAAACGCTTGATTGTTCGATGATCACACTTCAGAAGCTTTGCAATTTTAAGAGTGCTGCATCCCTCTGCAAGATATCTCACTATTTTTGACTTTCTGAGCCTGTCAAGTCCTTCTTTTGACCCATTTTGCCAAAGGAAAGGAAGTTGCCTAATAATTATGCACACCTGATATAGGGTGTTGATGTCATTAGACCACACCCCTTCTCATTACAGAGATGCACATCACCTAATATGCTTAATTGGTAGTAGGCTTTTGAGCCTATACAGCTTGGAGTAAGACAACATGCATAAAGAGGATGATGTGGTCAAAATACTCATTTGCCTAATAATTCTGCACTCCCTGTAAATATAAATCGTAAAATAGCTACAATATAATTATAATTTATATTGTATCTATATTAGGGCTTATTTTACAAGTAAGTATTTAGCTTTAAATAGGAATAATTTATTTAATAAGAGTTAATTTATTTCGTTAGATAAAAAATTATATTTAACTTAGGGGGGTGTTAGTGTTAGGGTTAGACTTAGCTTTAGGGGTTAATAAATTTATTAGAGTAGCGGTGAGGTCCGATCGGCAGATTAGGGGTTAATACTATTTATTATAGGGTTATTGAGGCGGGAGTGAGGCGGATTAGGGGTTAATAACTTTATTATAGTAGCGGTGAGGTCCGGTTGGAAGATTAGGGGTTAATAATTGTAGGTAGGTGGCGGCAACGTTGGGGGTGGCAGATTAGGGGTTAATAAATATAATATAGGAGTCGGCGGTGTTAGGGGCAGCAGATTAGGGGTACATAGGGATAACGTAGGTTGCGGCGGTGTGTGGTCGGCAGATTAGGGGTTAAAAAATGTTATTAGAGTGGCGGCGAGGTGGGGGGGCCTCGGTTTAGGGGTATATAGGTAGTTTATGGGTGTTAGTGTACTTTAGAGCACAGTAGTTAAAAGCTTTATGAACCGGCGTTAGCCCAGAAAGCTCTTAACTCCTGGCTTTTCTCTGCGGCTGGAGTCTTGTCGTTAGATTTCTAACGCTCACTTCAGCCAAGACTCTAAATACCAGCGTTAGAAAGATCCCATTGAAAAGATAGGAATTGGCGTAGGGGGATCTGCGGTATGGAAAAGTCGTGGCTGCAAAGGGAGCATTAGACCCTTTCCTGACTGACTCTAAATACCAGCGGTAGCCCAAAACCAGCGTTAGGAGCCCCTAACACTGGTTTTGACGGCTAACGCAGAACTCTAAATCTAGGCGGATGTTACTTGCATACACACAAGTTGTACTCACTGTTTCTTCAGCGTCCTCAGAAGTCCAATGCCTCTCTGAGGTCAGTAGGGAAGCGTATGTCTTTTAACCAATCGGTGTGAAGAGGTGAAGTGCGCGCACTTATTAAAAAAATACCTTATTTTTTCTTCGAACTCCTACCGCTTCAATCTATGACAATTCACAATGAAGTGGTTATGGTTGTTCATCCGAAATTGCTATCCAGATAATGTGGTGCTGTGAAATGGAACATCTACGCGTTTCAGCTACTCAGAGCCTTTGTCAAGATGATCCTCTTTTTTACAGCTCCTCCTCTATATAGGGTTGTTCCTTAACCCTTCCTTCACTTTACACAATTCAATCTTTCCTTTTTCCTTTGGTTTATTCGATTAGGCATATCTTAAATAGAGATTGGCATTTGCCACATTGTAGATAACATTTACCACATTGATAACTGCTCCTATATATAAACTCTCTATTCTTGCTCATTAAAAGTAACAGCTTTTATAGTGACAGATCAACTTTTGCCACATTTACCACATTGATAACAACTCCTATATATAAACTCTCTATTCTAGCTGATTAACATAACAGCTTCTTAAAGCGACAGATCAACATTTTTCACATTGTGGATAACATTTACTAGACATGTGCACCGCTAAAAAATTCGGTTCGTTTTCGGTTCGGATCGATTCGGACTTTTCGAATTTCGTTTCGGATCGAATCGGATTCGGCAAAATTTGAATAAATTTGTTTCGGATTTATTTGGATCCGAATAAATTCGTTTCAGATTTATTCGGATTCGGCTGAATTCGGTTCTATTCCGTTCCGAAATTCGGTATGTTTTTAGTACACTAACACCCATTTAGTACACTAAGTCACTAACACCCATAAACTACCTATGAACCACTAAACCGAGGCCCCCCCCACATCGCAAACCCTATAATAACATTATTTAACCCCTAATCTGCCGATCGGATATCGCCGCAACCTACATTATAGCTATTAACCCCTAATCTGCTGTCCCTAACACCGCCGACCCCTGCATTATAGTTATTAACCCCTAATCTGCCCCCCCAACATCGCCGCAATCTAACTACAAGTATTAACCCCTAATCTGCCGACCCGATATCGCTGCCGCCTACATTATAGCTATTAACCCCTAATCTGCTGTCCCTAACACCGCCGACCCCTACATTATAGTTATTAACCCCTAATCTGCCTCCCCCAACGTCGCCACAATCTAACTACAAGTATTAACCCCTAATCTGCCGACCCGATATCGCCGCCGCCTACATTATAGCTATTAACCCCTAATCTGCTGTCCCTAATACTGCCGACCCCTACATTATAGTTATTAACCCCTAATCTGCCTCCCCCCAACGTCGCCACAATCTAACTACAAGTATTAACCCCTAATCTGCCGACCCGATATCGCCGCCGCCTACATTATAGCTATTAACCCCTAATCTGCTGTCCCTAACACCGCCGACCCCTACATTATAGTTATTAACCCCTAATCTGCCCCCCCCCCCAACGTCGCCGCAATCTAACTACAAGTATTAACCCCTAATCTGCCGACCGCAAATCGCCGCAACTATAATAAATGTATTAACCCCTAAACCGCCGCACTCCCGCCTCGCAAACACTATAATACATTTTATTAACCCCTAATCTGCCCTCCCTAACATCGCCGCCACCTACCTACAATTATTAACCCCTAATCTCCCGCCCCCAACATCGCTGCTACTATAATAAGGTTATTAACCCCTAAACCTAAGTCTAACCCTAACACTAACACCCCCTAACTTAAATATAATTTAAATAAAACGAAATAAGTTTACTATAGTTAAATAAATGAATCCTATTTAAAACTAAAGACTTACCTGTAAAATAAACCCTAAGATAGCTGCAATATAACTAATAGTTACATTGTAGCTATTTTAGGATTTATTTTTATTTTACAGGCAACTTTGTATTTATTTTAACTAGGTACAATAGTTATTAAATAGTTAATAACTATTTAATAACTACCTAGCTAAAATAAATACAAATTTACCTGTAAAATAAATCCTAACCTAAGTTACAATTACACATAACACTACACTATCATTAAATTAACTAAATAAATGAATCATATTTAAAACAAAATACTTACCTGTAAAATAAACCCTAATATAGCTGCAATATAACTAATAGTTACATTGTAGCTATTTTAGCATTTATATTTATTTTACAGGCAACTTTGTATTTATTTTAACTAGGTACAAAAGCTATTAAATAGTTATTGACTAATTATTAGCTACCTAGTTAAAATAATTACAAAATTACCTGTAAAATAAATCCTAACCTAAGTTACAATTAAACCTAACACTACACTGTCATTAAATAAATTAACTACAAGTACCTACAATTATCTACAATTAAATAAACTAAAGTACAAAACCCCCCCACTAAATTACAAAAAAAAAACAAACACTAAATTACAAAAAATAAAAAAATATTACAAGAATTTTAAACTAATTACACCTAATCTAAGCCCCCTAATAAAATAACAAAGCCCCCCAAAATAAAAAAAATGCCCTACCCTATACTAAATTACAAAAGTTAACAGCTCTATTACCTTACCAGCCCTGAACAGGGCCCTTTGCGGGGCATGCCCCAAAGAAAACAGCTCTTTTGCCTGTAAAAAAAACACACAATCCCCCCCCCACATTACAACCCACCACCCACATACCCCTACTCTAACCCAAACCCCCCTTAAATAAACCTAACACTACCCCCCTGAAGATCTCCCTACTTTGAGTCGTGTTCACCCAGCCGGGCCGAAGTCTTCATCCGATGGGGCAGAAGAGGACATCCAGACCGGCAGAAGTCTTCATCCAAGTGGGGCAAGAAGAGGTCTTCCATCCATCATACAAGTACCAAAATACAAACAAACACTAAATTACAAAAAATAATAAAATATTACAATAATTTTAAACTAATTACACCTAATCTAAGCCCCCTACTAGCTATTAATATAGCTTCAATATAACTAATAGTTACATTGTAGCTATTTTAGGATTTATATTTATTTTACAGGCAACTTTGTATTTATTTTAACTAGGTACAATAGCTATTAAACAGTTAATAACTATTTAATAACTACCTAGCTAAAATAAATACAAATTTACCTGTAAAATAAATCATAACCTAAGTTACAATTACACCTAACACTACACTATCATTAAATTAACTAAATAAATGAATCCTATATAAAACTAAAGACTTACCTGTAAAATAAACCCTAATATAGCTGCAATATAACTAATAGTTACATTGTAGCTATTTTAGCATTTATATTTATTGTACAGGCAACTTTGTATTTATTTTAACTAGGTTCAATAGCTATTAAATAGATATTGACTATTTAATAGCTACCTAGTTAAAATAATTACAAAATTACCTGTAAAATAAATCCTAACCTAAGTTACAATTAAACCTAACACTACACTATCATTAAATAAATTAACTACAAGTACCTACAATTAAATACAATTAAAAAAACTAAACTAAAGTACAAAAACCCCCCCACTAAATTACAAAAAATAAAAAAATATTACAATAATTTTAAACTAATTACACCTAATCTAAGCCCCCTAATAAAATAACAAAGCCCCCCAAAATAAAAAAAAATGCCCTACCCTATACTAAATTACAAAAGTTAACAGCTCTATTACCTTACCAGCCCTGAACAGGGCCTTTTGCGGGGCATGCCCCAAAGAAAACAGCTCTTTTGCCTGTAAAAAAAAACACAATACCCCCCCCCACATTACAACCCACCACCCACATACCCCTACTCTAACCCAAACCCCCCTTAAATAAACCTAACACTACCCCCCTGAAGATCTCCCTACCTTGAGTCGTGTTCACCCAGCCGGGCCGAAGTCTTCATCCGATGGGGCAGAAGAGGACATCCAGACCGGCAGAAGTCTTCATCCAAGCGGGGCAAGAAGAGGTCTTCCATCCATCAGAAAAGTACAAAAAAACAAACAAACACTAAATTAGCAAGAATAATAAAATATTACAATAATTTTAAAATAATTACACCTAATCTAAGCCCCCTACTAGCTATTAATATAGCTTCAATATAACTAATAGTTACATTGTAGCTATTTTAGGATTTATATTTATTTTACAGGCAACTTTGTATTTATTTTAACTAGGTACAATAGCTATTAAATAGTTAATAACTACCTAGCTAAAATAAATACAAATTTACCTGTAAAATAAACCCTAACCTAAGTTACAATTACACCTAACACTACACTGTCATTAAATTAACTAAATAAATTAATCCTATATAAAACTAAATACTTACCTGTAAAATAAACCCTAATATAGCTACAATATAACTAATAGTTACATTGTAGCTATTTTAGCATTTATATTTATTGTACAGGCAACTTTGTATTTATTTTAACTAGGTTCAATAGCTATTAAATAGATATTGACTATTTAATAGCTACCTAGTTAAAATAATTACAAAATTACCTGTAAAATAAATCCTAACCTAAGTTACAATTAAACCTAACACTACACTATCATTAAATAAATTAACTACAAGTACCTACAATTAAATACAATTAAAAAAACTAAACTAAAGTACAAAAACCCCCCCACTAAATTACAAAAAATAAAAAAATATTACAATAATTTTAAACTAATTACACCTAATCTAAGCCCCCTAATAAAATAACAAAGCCCCCCAAAATAAAAAAAAATGCCCTACCCTATACTAAATTACAAAAGTAATCAGCTCTATTACCTTACCAGCCCTGAACAGGGCCTTTTGCGGGGCATGCCCCAAAGAAAACAGCTCTTTTGCCTGTAAAAAAAAACCACAATACCCCCCCCCCACATTACAACCCACCACCCACATACCCCTACTCTAACCCAAACCCCCCTTAAATAAACCTAACACTACCCCCCTGAAGATCTCCCTACCTTGAGTCGTGTTCACCCAGCCGGGCCGAAGTCTTCATCCGATGGGGCAGAAGAGGACATCCAGACCGGCAGAAGTCTTCATCCAAGCGGGGCAAGAAGAGGTCTTCCATCCATCAGAAAAGTACAAAAAAACAAACAAACACTAAATTAGCAAGAATAATAAAATATTACAATAATTTTAAAATAATTACACCTAATCTAAGCCCCCTACTAGCTATTAATATAGCTTCAATATAACTAATAGTTACATTGTAGCTATTTTAGGATTTATATTTATTTTACAGGCAACTTTGTATTTATTTTAACTAGGTACAATAGCTATTAAATAGTTAATAACTACCTAGCTAAAATAAATACAAATTTACCTGTAAAATAAACCCTAACCTAAGTTACAATTACACCTAACACTACACTGTCATTAAATTAACTAAATAAATTAATCCTATATAAAACTAAATACTTACCTGTAAAATAAACCCTAATATAGCTACAATATAACTAATAGTTACATTGTAGCTATTTTAGCATTTAGATTTATTTTACAGGCAACTTTGTATTTATTTTAACTAGGTACAATAGCTATTAAATAGATATTTACTGTTTAATAGCTACCTAGTTAAAATAATTACAAAATTACCTGTAAAATAAATCCTAACCTAAGTTACTATTAAACCTAACACTACACTATCATTAAATAAATTAACTACAAGTACCTACAATTAAATACAATGAAATAAACTAAACTAAAGTACAAAAAAAAACAAACACTAAATTACAAAAAATAAAAAAAATTACAAGAATTTTAAACTAATTACACCTAATCTAAGCCCCCTAATAAAATAACAAAGCCCCCCAAAATAAAAAAAAATGCCCTACCCTATACTAAATTACAAAAGTAATCAGCTCTATTACCTTACCAGCCCTGAACAGGGCCTTTTGCGGGCATGCCCCAAAGAAAACAGCTCTTTTGCCTGTAAAAAAAAAACACAATACCCCCCCCCCCCACACATTACAACCCACCACCCACATACCCCTACTCTAACCCAAACCCCCCTTAAATAAACCTAACACTACCCCCCTGAAGATCTCTCTCTACCGTGTCTTCACCCAGCGGGCCGAAGTCTTCATCCGATGGGGCAGAAGAGGACATCCAGACCGGCAGAAGTCTTCATCCAAGCGGGGCAAGAAGAGGTCTTCCATCCATCAGAAGTCTTGATCCAGGCGGCATCTTCTCTGTTCATCCATCCGGAGCGGAGCGGCAGCATCCTGAAGACATCCCACGCAGAGCATCCTCTTCTTTCTTGATCCGACGACTAGGTGACTGTACCTTTAAGTGACGTCATCCAAGATGGCGTCCCTTGAATTCCGATTGGCTGATAGGATTCTATCAGCCAATCGGAATTAAGGTAGGAAAAATCTGATTGGCTGATTCAATCAGCCAATCAGATTCAAGTTCAATCCGATTGGCTGATCCAATCAGATTGAGCTCGCATTCTATTGGCTGATCGGAACAGCCAATAGAATGCGAGGTCAATCTGATTGGCTGATTCCATCAGCAAATTGGATTGAACTTGAATCTGATTGGCTGATTAAATCAGCCAATCAGATTTTTCCTACCTTAATTCCGATTGGCTGATAGAATCCTATCAGCCAATCGGAATTCAAGGGACGCCATCTTGGATGACGTCACTTAAAGGTACAGTCACCTAGTCTTCGGATCAAGAAAGAAGAGGATGCTCTGCGTGGGATGTCTTCAGGATGTTGCCGCTCCGCTCCGGATGGATGAACAGAGAAGATGCCGCCTGGATCAAGACTTCTGATGGATGGAAGACCTCTTCTTGCCCCGCTTGGATGAAGACTTCTGCCGGTCTGGATGTCCTCTTCTGCCCGATCGGATGAAGACTTCGGCCCGCTGGGTGAAGACACGGTAGAGAGATCTTCAGGGGGGTAGTGTTAGGTTTATTTAAGGGGGGGTTTGGGTTAGAGTAGGGGTATGTGGGTGGTGGGTTGTAATGTGGGGGGGGGGGGTATTGTGTTTTTTTTTACAGGCAAAAGAGCTGTTTTCTTTGGGGCATGCCCCGCAAAGGGCCCTGTTCAGGGCTGGTAAGGTAATAGAGCTGATTACTTTTGTAATTTAGTATAGGGCAGGGCATTTTTTTATTTTGGGGGGCTTTGTTATTTTATTAGGGGGCTTAGATTAGGTGTAATTAGTTTAAAATTCTTGTAATTTTTTTTATTTTTTGTAATTTAGTGTTTGTTTTTTTTGTACTTTAGTTTAGTTTATTTCATTGTATTTAATTGTAGGTACTTGTAGTTAATTTATTTAATGATAGTGTAGTGTTAGGTTTAATAGTAACTTAGGTTAGGATTTATTTTACAGGTAATTTTGTAATTATTTTAACTAGGTAGCTATTAATTAGTCAATAACTATTTAATAGCTATTGTACCTAGTTAAAATAAATACAAAGTTGCCTGTAAAATAAATATAAATGCTAAAATAGCTACAATGTAACTATTAGTTATATTGTAGCTATATTAGGGTTTATTTTACAGGTAAGTATTTAGTTTTATGTAGGATTAATTTATTTAGTTAATTTAATGACAGTGTAGTGTTAGGTGTAATTGTAACTTAGGTTAGGGTTTATTTTACAGGTAAATTTGTATTTATTTTAGCTAGGTAGTTATTAACTATTTAATAGCTATTGTACCTAGTTAAAATAAATACAAAGTTGCCTGTAAAATAAATATAAATCCTAAAATAGCTACAATGTAACTATTAGTTATATTGTAGCTATATTAATAGCTAGTAGGGGGCTTAGATTAGGTGTAATTAGTTTAAAATGGTTGTAATATTTTATTATTTTTGCTAATTTAGTGTTTGTTTGTTTTTTTGTACTTTTCTGATGGATGGAAGACCTCTTCTTGCCCCGCTTGGATGAAGACTTCTGCCGGTCTGGATGTCCTCTTCTGCCCCATCGGATGAAGACTTCGGCCCTGCTGGGTGAACACGACTCAAGGTAGGGAGATCTTCAGGGGGGTAGTGTTAGGTTTATTTAAGGGGGGTTTGGGTTAGAGTAGGGGTATGTGGGTGGTGGGTTGTAATGTGGGGGGGGGGGGGATTGTGTTTTTTTTTTACAGGCAAAAGAGCTGTTTTCTTTGGGGCATGCCCCGCAAAGGGCCCTGTTCAGGGCTGGTAAGGTAATAGAGCTGTTAACTTTTGTAATTTAGTATAGGTTAGGGCATTTTTTTTATTTTGGGGGGCTTTGTTATTTTATTAGGGGGCTTAGATTAGGTGTAATTAGTTTAAAATTCTTGTAATATTTTTTTATTTTTTGTAATTTAGTGGGGGGGGGTTTGTACTTTAGTTTAGTTTTTTTAATTGTATTTAATTGTAGGTACTTGTAGTTAATTTATTTAATGATAGTGTAGTGTTAGGTTTAATTGTAACTTAGGTTAGGATTTATTTTACAGGTAATTTTGTAATTATTTTAACTAGGTAGCTATTAAATAGTCAATATCTATTTAATAGCTATTGAACCTAGTTAAAATGAATACAAAGTTGCCTGTACAATAAATATAAATGCTAAAATAGCTACAATCTAACTATTAGTTATATTGCAGCTATATTAGGGTTTATTTTACAGGTAAGTCTTTAGTTTTATATAGGATTCATTTATTTAGTTAATTTAATGATAGTGTAGTGTTAGGTGTAATTGTAACTTAGGTTATGATTTATTTTACAGGTAAATTTGTATTTATTTTAGCTAGGTAGTTATTAAATAGTTATTAACTATTTAATAACTATTGTACCTAGTTAAAATAAATACAAAGTTGCCTGTAAAATACATATAAATCCTAAAATAGCTACAATGTAACTATTAGTTATATTGAAGCTATATTAATAGCTAGTAGGGGGCTTAGATTAGGTGTAATTAGTTTAAAATTATTGTAATATTTTATTATTTTTGGTAATTTAGTGTTTGTTTGTATTTTGGTACTTGTATGATGGATGGAAGACCTCTTCTTGCCCCGCTTGGATGAAGACTTCTGCCGGTCTGGATGTCCTCTTCTGCCCCATCGGATGAAGACTTCGGCCCGGCTGGGTGAACACGACT
This sequence comes from Bombina bombina, assembly GCF_027579735.1. Classification (NCBI taxonomy): domain Eukaryota; kingdom Metazoa; phylum Chordata; class Amphibia; order Anura; family Bombinatoridae; genus Bombina; species Bombina bombina. The sequence goes on along the minus strand of NC_069503.1, from coordinate 1,027,000,887 downwards.
CAAGATAGGGAGATCTTCAGGGGGGTAGTGTTAGGTTTATTTAAGGGGGGTTTGGGTTAGAGTAGGGGTATGTGGGTGGTGGGTTGTAATGTGGGGGGGGGGGTATTGTGTTTTTTTTTACAGGCAAAAGAGCTGTTTTCTTTGGGGCATGCCCCGCAAAGGGCCCTGTTCAGGGCTGGTAAGGTAATAGAGCTGATTACTTTTGTAATTTAGTATAGGGCAGGGCATTTTTTTATTTCGGGGGGCTTTGTTATTTTATTAGGGGGCTTAGATTAGGTGTAATTAGTTTAAAATTCTTGTAATTTTTTTTATTTTTTGTAATTTAGTGTTTGTTTTTTTTGTACTTTAGTTTAGTTTATTTCATTGTATTTAATTGTAGGTACTTGTAGTTAATTTATTTAATGATAGTGTAGTGTTAGGTTTAATAGTAACTTAGGTTAGGATTTATTTTACAGGTAATTTTGTAATTATTTTAACTAGGTAGCTATTAATTAGTCAATAACTATTTAATAGCTATTGTACCTAGTTAAAATAAATACAAAGTTGCCTGTAAAATAAATATAAATGCTAAAATAGCTACAATGTAACTATTAGTTATATTGTAGCTATATTAGGGTTTATTTTACAGGTAAGTATTTAGTTTTATGTAGGATTAATTTATTTAGTTAATTTAATGACAGTGTAGTGTTAGGTGTAATTGTAACTTAGGTTAGGGTTTATTTTACAGGTAAATTTGTATTTATTTTAGCTAGGTAGTTATTAACTATTTAATAGCTATTGTACCTAGTTAAAATAAATACAAAGTTGCCTGTAAAATAAATATAAATCCTAAAATAGCTACAATGTAACTATTAGTTATATTGTAGCTATATTAATAGCTAGTAGGGGGCTTAGATTAGGTGTAATTAGTTTAAAAATGGTTGTAATATTTTATTATTTTTGCTAATTTAGTGTTTGTTTGTTTTTTTGTACTTTTCTGATGGATGGAAGACCTCTTCTTGCCCCGCTTGGATGAAGACTTCTGCCGGTCTGGATGTCCTCTTCTGCCCCATCGGATGAAGACTTCGGCCCGGCTGGGTGAACACGACTCAAGGTAGGGAGATCTTCAGGGGGGTAGTGTTAGGTTTATTTAAGGGGGGTTTGGGTTAGAGTAGGGGTATGTGGGTGGTGGGTTGTAATGTGGGGGGGGGGATTGTGTTTTTTTTTTACAGGCAAAAGAGCTGTTTTCTTTGGGGCATGCCCCGCAAAGGGCCCTGTTCAGGGCTGGTAAGGTAATAGAGCTGTTAACTTTTGTAATTTAGTATAGGTTAGGGCATTTTTTTTATTTTGGGGGGGCTTTGTTATTTTATTAGGGGGCTTAGATTAGGTGTAATTAGTTTAAAATTCTTGTAATATTTTTTTATTTTTTGTAATTTAGTGGGGGGGGGTTTGTACTTTAGTTTAGTTTTTTTAATTGTATTTAATTGTAGGTACTTGTAGTTAATTTATTTAATGATAGTGTAGTGTTAGGTTTAATTGTAACTTAGGTTAGGATTTATTTTACAGGTAATTTTGTAATTATTTTAACTAGGTAGCTATTAAATAGTCAATATCTATTTAATAGCTATTGAACCTAGTTAAAATGAATACAAAGTTGCCTGTACAATAAATATAAATGCTAAAATAGCTACAATCTAACTATTAGTTATATTGCAGCTATATTAGGGTTTATTTTACAGGTAAGTCTTTAGTTTTATATAGGATTCATTTATTTAGTTAATTTAATGATAGTGTAGTGTTAGGTGTAATTGTAACTTAGGTTATGATTTATTTTACAGGTAAATTTGTATTTATTTTAGCTAGGTAGTTATTAAATAGTTATTAACTATTTAATAACTATTGTACCTAGTTAAAATAAATACAAAGTTGCCTGTAAAATACATATAAATCCTAAAATAGCTACAATGTAACTATTAGTTATATTGAAGCTATATTAATAGCTAGTAGGGGGCTTAGATTAGGTGTAATTAGTTTAAAATTATTGTAATATTTTATTATTTTTGGTAATTTAGTGTTTGTTTGTATTTTGGTACTTGTATGATGGATGGAAGACCTCTTCTTGCCCCGCTTGGATGAAGACTTCTGCCGGTCTGGATGTCCTCTTCTGCCCCATCGGATGAAGACTTCGGCCCGGCTGGGGTGAACACGACTCAAGGTAGGGAGATCTTCAGGGGGGTAGTGTTAGGTTTATTTAAGGGGGGTTTGGGTTAGAGTAGGGGTATGTGGGTGGTGGGTTGTAATGTGGGGGGGGGATTGTGTTTTTTTTTACAGGCAAAAGAGCTGTTTTCTTTGGGGCATGCCCCGCAAAGGGCCCTGTTCAGGGCTGGTAAGGTAATAGAGCTGTTAACTTTTGTAATTTAGTATAGGGTAGGGCATTTTTTTATTTTGGGGGGCTTTGTTATTTTATTAGGGGGCTTAGATTAGGTGTAATTAGTTTAAAATTCTTGTAATATTTTTTTATTTTTTGTAATTTAGTGGTTTTTTATTTTTTGTAATTTAGTGGGGGGGTTTTGTACTTTAGTTTATTTAATTGTAGATAATTGTAGGTACTTGTAGTTAATTTATTTAATGACAGTGTAGTGTTAGGTTTTATTGTAACTTAGGTTAGGATTTATTTTACAGGTAATTTTGTAATTATTTTAACTAGGTAGCTATTAATTAGTCAATAACTATTTAATAGCTATTGTACCTAGTTAAAATAAATACAAAGTTGCCTGTAAAATAAATATAAATGCTAAAATAGCTACAATGTAACTATTAGTTATATTGCAGCTATATTAGGGTTTATTTTACAGGTAAGTATTTAGTTTTAAATATGAGTCATTTATTTAATTAATTAAATGATAGTGTAGTGTTAGGTGTAATTGTAACTTAGGTTAGGATTTATTTTACAGGTAAATTTGTATTTATTTTAGCTAGGTAGTTATTAAATAGTTAATAACTATTTAATAACTATTGTACCTAGTTAAAATAAATACAAAGTTGCCTGTAAAATAAAAATAAATCCTAAAATAGCTACAATGTAACTATTAGTTATATTGCAGCTATCTTAGGGTTTATTTTACAGGTAAGTATTTAGTTTTAATTTAAATAGGATTCATTTATTTAACTATAGTAAATTTATTTCGTTTTATTTAAATTATATTTAAGTTAGGGGGTGTTAGTGTTAGGGTTAGACTTAGGTTTAGGGGTTAATAACCTTATTATAGTAGCGGCGACGTTGGGGGCGGGAGATTAGGGGTTAATAATTGTAGGTAGGTGGCAGCGATGTTAGGGAGGGCAGATTAGGGGTTAATAAAATGTATTATAGTGTTTGCGAGGCGGGAGTGCGGCGGTTTAGGGGTTAATACATTTATTATAGTGGCGGCGATTTGCGGTCGGCAGATTAGGGGTTAATACTTGTAGTTAGATTGTGGCGACGTTGGGGGGAGGCAGATTAGGGGTTAATAACTATAATGTAGGGGTCGGCGGTGTTAGGGACACCAGATTAGGGGTTAATAGTTATAATGTAGGCGGCGGCGATATCGGGTCGGCAGATTAGGGGTTAATACTTGTAGTTAGATTGCGGCGACGTTGGGGGGGGGCAGATTAGGGGTTAATAACTATAATGTAGGGGTCGGCGGTGTTAGGGACAGCAGATTAGGGGTTAATAGCTATAATGTAGGCGGCGGCGATATCGGGTCGGCAGATTAGGGGTTAATACTTGTAGTTAGATTGTGGCGACGTTGGGGGAGGCAGATTAGGGGTTAATAACTATAATGTAGGGGTCGGCGGTGTTAGGGACAGCAGATTAGGGGTTAATAGCTATAATGTAGGCGGCGGCGATATCGGGTCGGCAGATTAGGGGTTAATACTTGTAGTTAGATTGCGGCGACGTTGGGGGGGGGCAGATTAGGGGTTAATAACTATAATGTAGGGGTCGGCGGTGTTAGGGACAGCAGATTAGGGGTTAATAGCTATAATGTAGGTGGCGGCGATATTCGGTCGGCAGATTAGGGGTTAATAAAATACTGCAGGTGTCAGCGATAGCGGAGGCAGCAGATTAGGGGTTAATAAGTGTTAGATTAGGGGTGTTTAGAGACTCGGGGTACATGTTAGGGTGTTAGGTGCAGACTTAGTGTTTCCCCATAGGAAACAATGGGGCTGCGGTGTTAGTTTTTTTTTCAGCCGAAACTCCCATTGTTTCCTATGGGGAAATGCCGAATTTTAACGAGCTAATTCGGATTTATTCGGAGATACGGCAGCTATTTCGGATTCATTCGGTAGATTCGGAAGTATTTTAATTCGGAAATCCGAATCGATCCGAATCTCCGAATTTACCGAATTTACCGAATTTCCGAATTAATCCGAAACGAACCGCACATGTCTAACATTTACAATAACCGCTCTTATACATAAACTCTATATTCTAGCTCATTAACAGTAATAGCTTCTTAAAATTACAGGACATGTTGTTAAAAATAATATTCTTACATCTAATGCAATAGATAGATAAGGGGTTCAGTATACTATGGCCTCTAGTTATCAATGTCTGTCCGAACTGATCCGACAGTGCGGATCAGGTCCGACAGACATCGCTGAATACGGCGAGCAATACGCTCGCCGTATTCAGCATTGCACCAGCAGCTCACAAGAGCTGCTGGTGCAACGCCGCCCCCTGCAGACTCGCGGCCAATAGGCCGCCAGCAGGGGGGTGTCAATCAACCCAATCGTACTCGATCGGGTTGATTTCCAGCGATGTCTGTCCGCCTGCTCAGAGCAGGCTGACAGGTTATGGAGCAGCGGTCTTTGTGACCGCTGCTTCATAACTGCTGTTTCTGGCGAGCCTGCAGGCTCGCCAGAAACACAGGGCATCAAGCTCCATTCGGAGCTTGATACATATGCCCCTATATCCCCATAAATAAGCAGGGGTTATATTGCTTATCTCAGAGTAAATATGTCATTCTTATGCATGCAATATAAGCAAGTGGTCTTCAAAATCTAATGGTCTCATGGTGGAATTTGAAGTGATAATTTGCTGATTTAGGTTTATATTGTTTAAACCATCTGTTGGCAAGTACAGTAATTAGACTAATATATACAGAATCCCAATACCATAGGTTACAATGTATATTCATCTATAATATGCCATTATTAACTACCTGTATAACTCTCTTTATATATCCCTATTATCTAACTTTAATAAAACTAAGCTAGATTCTCATTAATTTATAATGAAATTTAAATCTAATTCACAATTTAGACCAGTTGGTGCTAAGGTTCCAAAATTATAGACCAACTCTGCTTCTTGTCTTAATATTTTTTCTTCCATATTTCCTCGCCTCCCATCTTGTTCTATCTTTTTGATGCCCCAGAATTTAAAGTCATCTGTTCTCCCTTAGTGTACTTCCAAAAAATGTCTGTATAAAGTGGTATCTTTTCTACCATGTTCAATTCCCAATTGATGTTCCCTTATGCGATGCCCCAGCTTTCTACTAGTCGGTACATCTTATTATTCCATTAATTTTTAGAGATTTTTTTCTGATTTTGTACTTTTTGATTTTGTGCTAAATGTACGGGATTTGCATTGTTGACAGGGAAAGAAACCTTCAATTAGGTTTCCTTTAAGATCTTTTACACTCCCATTGAGTTTCAATTTCTTCTTTTTATACTCACTAGGAGCTAGCATGTTTTAAAAATGTTTTGCCTTTTTGTAAATGAATTTTGGATTCCTACCAAGAGTATGTCCAATTATTGGGTCTTTTAGAAGAAGATGCCAGTATTTTTTTTACTACTTTTTCAAATACTTTATATTGTGCTGAGTAGGTAGTAATTATTGGTACTCCCAGTGTTGGTTTAGTAGTTTCCCTCTTATTATCTTTTATCTTTCATTTTAATAAAGTACTTCTATCTATATTTTTTCAATTTTATCACCATTATACCCTTTTTGCTTAAATCTGTCTATCAGTGTTTTTGACTGCTGATCGTAATCTAAGGGGTCTGTACAATTTTTCTTTATCCTGAGAAGTTGACCTTTGGGTATATTGTTTTTCCACGTTCTATGATGGCAACTTTTTGAGTCTATATAATTATTTGAGTTTTTTTTTTTTTAAAAAGGTTCTAGTCCTTATTTCATTATTCATAATTTCAACTTCAAGATCCAAAAAATTAATTTTCTTAATACTCGATTCATGTGTGAAGCTTAGACCAAGGTCATTGGTGTTAAGATCTTCTATGAACAAATTTAGTAACTCAGAGTCCCTCTTCCAAATGATGAACAAATCATCTATATAGCGCCTATAGAGCACAAGATTCACACCCCATGGGCTATCTTCAAAATAAAAATTTTCGAAGTAGCCCATGAAAAGATTTGCATAACCGGGTGCGAATATACATATACATCTATTATAACCCACAAGTATTTCCAAAGAAACACTTATGGGTTATAATAGATGCTTATGTATCACTGAATTTGTATTCTTTCATCGGAAATTTGCACTGTTCGTATTGGATTTATATTTGAACATGAACAGCTATACAGGGATTTGAATAAACAACAATTTGTCCTGAAGCAGCTCTGTAATCAAGGCATAGCCGATTAAACGAATATCCTTAATTTCAAGGGACAGCCTAAACTAAAGGTTTATGAAAATATCGCACTTTGATTTATAAAAAGGAGAAAAATACATATTACCCATTGTGATTCCAACTAATGACCTCACTTTGTATACGAAAGAGACTTTTTTACCCATCTTATTAACCGCTCCTTAATCTATCTTAGATAGAATCAGTCCTTCAAGTTATCTCTCAAGAATGAATAACAAATTGATAATATATCTATGGTTAGTGAATTTTAGCCACTGCCAGAAAGTTGGTGTTTTTATTTATCAACACTTATAGATACTCTTTTATTTTGTCAAAGTATGTTTTTATATGTTTAGAATGGATTAGGACACCAGTGTCATAATTTTATTTAACCAAGTTGTGTATATAAATCATATTCTGAATGATTTTTAACTAATACATTTTTATGGTATATATTTGCATTTAAAGTTGTGTGTTATTCCGTGGGGGTTGAGATTTAATTATCTTATTTTGATCTCTTTTTAATAATTTGATCTCAAGAATAATCATTTCGTACACAGTAGGCCCAGAGGTGCCATCCACATCCTTATCTATAACTATTATATTGATGGCAAACTGGCTAAATGTTGTTTTTCCCTCAGATTTATTTATGTATCACTGAATAGTGAGAATTACTATACTCATTTTGTTTCATCATCTCACTGAATTTATGGAAAATGCTGTCAGTTTTATATTTCTATGTATGCCATGAATTAAGCCTCAATAAAAACTATTTAAAAAACAAAAACATATGGACTAGCTGCCATTATTGATCTGGACTCTCATGATGCAAAGTTGTTTTAGGTGATGTTCTCCATTGGCAACCTAAAATATAGGGAGATGTCCCTCTGCTTCATCATATATTTTTAACTTTTTTACTGAAATTGCTATGAAGTTTTTTAAATATTGGTATTGAATTTTACATGATATTGAGTAACATATGTATGTTATGTGTTTTAAACAGAAGCTCATATTCCCATTATATCAATCACATAGTCACTGTATCCTTTATACTTGTGTTAGCTTATTTAAAGCACCCTCTTCAGAATTTCATTTACCTCTATTTTACAGATAAAAACCAAAACATGGTTGACGAATTGATTCACGCAGACAGGCGCATCACTGTCCAACAGACTGTCGAGAAATTTGGCTGTGGTCACAGTGCTGAGGAGCAGATTATCCAAAAACTGGGATACCTCGTAGATAGATAGACAGACAGACAAATAGATAGATAGATAGATAGATAGATAGGCATTTGAAAAACCTGGTGTATTGAAATGATCTCAGATTTTAAAGCTTTGTCACATAGTTTTCACATGTAAAAAGGTTATCAAACATCCTAGAACATATGCCTTAGTTAATATAAGCAATTTTAACTTATAGCACAAATGTAAAAATGTATTATCCTTCTATACATTTCACCATATTTTTTATTTTTCCACCCATCTGTCCCCTATTTGTAGGTATGATATTTTGCTAAATACTTTAATTGCATATTATGGCATGCTTAGTATTAGTTTACCCTATACAAGAGGGAAAAAGCAATCCAGTCCAGTAGAAAAGAAAAAAAAAAGCATGGTACAAGCTACCTAAATAGGTAAGTGTTGCATGAAATATACTTGACAAGAAAAATTAAACAAAATATAATGGGAACCACCATAACCAGTGTTATATGAATATTTTGGAGGGGTGATATATGCAAAAAAGATAAAAGCTGAAAAATTATCTGTGAGATGGTTTAGAAGAGACTAAATTGGGAAGTGATTAGACAATCTTTGAAAATACAAATCAAAAGAAGAAAAAGAACATATTTGACTCATTTCACAACGCACATGCCCCACCTAATCCTGTGTTATCAGTTTCCATGTGTTTATGTTTCAACAATCTATTTTTTTGACATCTTCTTATCTAACACACAGCTTTATCGCTGTGTTAAGTATTCTCACAGACATATTATCCCATAAATAACCACAATTTTTTTTTATTTTTTTTTTGCCTATTCAGATGTAGCTGAAGAAAATATGAACACACATTCATCCACAGAGCTTTATTTTCTATTAAGCTGCATGTATTATAAAGAATATATGTTAAGTATGAGTCATTTTTAAACACATTTTGAGTGTGATATGATTTAGAATTAAGCACTTTTGTAACACTCAAGAATATTTAGGATTTTATCTATCCCTATCAAAATAATTATCCTATATCTCTCTGAGGAGGTTAACATATGTTAGAAAATTGCAAAAATTACAAAAAAAAAAATATTTGTACTTGTTATTAATAGTTTTCTAACCATTTCAAATATGTATTCAATAAAAAAAAACGCCTATCCAAAGGTGAAAACATTACTTCTAAGTACTTTAAAGGAACATGAAAGTCAAAATTCGACTTTCATAGTTGAGAAAAAGCACCTGATTTTAAGAGACTTTTCAATTAACTTCTGTTATTAAATTAGATTTGTTCTTTTGGTAGCTTTTGCTGAAAAGCATACCTAGATAGGCTCAGGTGCAGCAATGAACTAATGGGAACTAGTTGAAGATTGTAGCTAGACACATATGAATATTGTCGTTGGCTCACGAGATGTGTTTAGCTCGCTACCAGGAGATAAACTATGGGCTAGATTCCAGTTGGAGCGCAAATCTCTGTGCGCTTGTGTTGGGGCAGAAATGTGCCTTTTCACATTAAATAACCTTGATATTACAAGTTAGGAGTAAATGCGACCGCAAGAACACAATCAAATTCTACTCACAAGTAAATACAGCAACCTCAGACCTCTGGTTAAGTGACAAAAAGTGTCACAAAGCACATCAAAAATTCATGTAACAGTACGGTAACACTCATATTAACATTGATATACATTTTTATGAAAAACATATTGCACAAAAAAGTTATAAAGGCTCAAAGTTACGAGATGTCAGGAGTAAGGAAAAAAAACGGGCTGAAAGTGGTTTTACAGGGATCTAAAAGAACACATTTATTCTTATTTGTATGACTATAAATATATATGTATATGAATGTATACATACATATGTACAGTATTTACATGTGTATATATGTATTTCAAAACATATATACACATAAAAAACTGCATTAAAGTCTATGAGGAAATGCAATTATGCAATCGCAATTGCGCGTTTTGCCCTTTTGAGCGCAAGGATGCAACCTCAAAGTTGTATTCTTTTTACCTTCAACTTGTAAAACATGCGCACATTAACACGTATGGTAAAAAAACTTTGAGCGGGAATGTCAGGCTTGCGGAAGCGCAAATTAGCGCTTCAACTGTAATCTAGCCCTATGCGTTTAACCCTTGCAATAATAAAATGTTTTAACAATTTTTTTTCTACTCGTATTTCCCTTTAAATATCAGTTTTTTTCTTTAGTCAAAGTAAAAAAATAGTCATCAAACCCTCCAAGGTGTTAATACAGGTCCTTACCGTATACATGCCTTGCCCTATGAGCTGACACTACTACTTTGCTCTGTAAATGCCTGGAGTTTTCTAACTTTGAAAAGCTTTGAAAAATCTTCACATGGAACATTATAATATATAATTGCAAAATAGCACTTTAGAAAAAAGGTCATGTGTCACAAAGGGTTACAAAGTTATAAAAAAATAAAAAAGTTAAACTAAAATTTAAATGTTTAAAAAAACATAATTTATTTTGGTTAATTAACCTCTGAAAAGTGGGTCATTTTCCAATGCCATTAATATGCTGAAGGTAAATCCTGCAATCTTCAGACTACTTTCTTCACAGTTATTGCTTAATTGGTGCAGATGCTCATTATATCTAATTGGCCACCCAAAGGACATAAAATAATTAGTATTTAAGAGACTTTTCAACATATATGTCCCTGCACCTCAACAATGTAAATTTTACCATCAAAGTGATCACTTTAAATTTGGTTAAAAAGTTATTTTTTAATGAAGATCGTTTGCATTGCAGTTCTTATTTGTTGCTTTTTAATATGCATATTTTTAAAAACATTAATTTAATGTTTTTTAAAAGATGAATTACTCAGTAAATACACACTGGATTACGTAACATTTGAACACCTCTGGTTTTATTTTGCAAATTGTATTGCAAATGTAGGATAGAATAATAAGGAAATGGATCTCTTGATAAAATATAACTAGAGCAGTGGTCTCAATGTACAGGCCCTGGGGCCACATGTGGCCCTCAAAATAGTTTAATCTGGCTCTCCCATGTTTGTTGGGTAAATTATTAATTTGGGCCCATCCATCCAAGAGGTATAACAAGTTGATGTTCTATATAAGCACTCACAAGATAAATATAAAGACAAGCATGCATTGTCTAGTGTAGACTCCCATTATGCACTGCTTAGATAAATGTTACTTTTTATTCAGTTCCAGAATAATCACTTCACTTGGCACAAGATAAATATACACAGTGTATGTCTATTTTGTACTACAACTCCCACAATGCACTATTTCTTGGGTAAATGTCACTTCCAGTTTCTAGTAAATCCAGTTCCAGAGCACTCTCTCTGTTCATGTGACCCCCATGGGAGAAGAACACCTGGCCAATGGCCCCCAGATACAATGAGCTTGATACCCCTGAACTAGAGGGATCATGAACATTTTACTGATGGGATTCAAACAACATCTTTGAAATTAATATGACAGATAATGGATCATTTGTGTGGAGCACATTTTACAATGTATGAACTACTGAATCTCTGACATACACACATATGGCTCCATTTATCAAATCACAGATGCACCTTTGGAGACCGTGCAGTGGAATATTGTTTATGCAAGAACATTTCTAGCTAATCTCACTGCCACCTCAGAGGTGGTGGGGTTAAATCACCCTGAGTCATTCATCTGGGAAGATTAACAAGCCCTGCTCTCATGAGATTGGTTGGGCAAGAGCAGGGGGCGGGGATGCACAAGCATTTGCTTGTGCAATGATACATGCTGCTCACTTGCCATACCTGATTCCTGCATATAACACCTGTGCAGGAAAAAGGTTAACAAATTAGGGGTATACTTTACTATTTAACATGGGTGAACTAAATAATAAATCTTTAATGAATAAGTAGTTTTAAAGTTAAATTTATAATAAAAATTATCCAATATAATATTAAGCAGTCCCCCAAATTGAATATTTAACAATCTAAATGTCTTTTTTTATATATATATATATATATATATATATATATATATATATATATATATATATATATATATATGAACTGGTATGATTTACTATTAAAAGACTAATTTCAGCAAAAAAATCTGACCACGTAATAAAGGTTGAATAGAAGGGTATACTCCTAATTTGTAAACTTTTTTCCTTTACAGGTGTTATATAATATGTAAGAGGGTTGATAAGTATTTATAGCACATTTACTATGATTTTAACTGCTCTTGAGAAAGGCAGTTGTATCTGCCAAAACCGGTTAAGCTTTTTTAAATACTTTTTGAGCTTTTATTGAATTTTATTAAAGCTGGAATTTTACTGCCATTGTCTATTCTGGTGACATTTGAATAAAATCTTCCATTTCTTCACATATCCCTGTGAGTATGTTCCTTTTTGTGCAGCCTGTTTGTTAAACAACGTTGTGCGATTGTGAGCCTTCTCTTCTGAGGTTTTCTGTTGAGACGAGGTAGAAGAAAAGGGCTTTGAAGGTTCCCCGTGAGAGACTGTGCTGCCTTTTTAAATCAGTTCTGTACAGATGATGGAAGAGTAACCGGGACTGGCAGCATCTTGATATTCAAGGGAAGTTATTATCATTGTTATTTTTCTATATTTACAATAATATTTTGGTTGGTAGATGTCTTGGTGTTAAAAACAATGGCTCCCTCTGACTGTATGTAAAAGGGACTTTAGGGGCGTCAGTACTAGAGTACTATTAAGTCCAATATCGGCAGGTAATATCAGAAGGTACTGTTAACATGACAGCTCCAAGTCAGTCAACTCAGTACTGTCTTTTCCTAGTTGAGCACCTCTTTCCTGTAAAACATATCCAGTTCAGTCATTAAGTAATGCTAAGATACATTGAAAACCATTTCTTTTTACTCACCAGAACACCTGATGTTGGGGTGTTATGTTATGCTAAGTCTGCCCTTACTCTTTTCAGTTTTTAGAGACAACACCTTGTCTAAACTAGATGCATATCAGTGTGTACAAGACTCTGTGAGAGTCGTCTTCTTGTGTTTAAATGCATTACTACCTTTTTTATGGCGCTTTGCATACCCAAAGCTGTTGAGTCTATTCAGCCTAGTGTTTTAAAAGTCATTACTGTAGGTATGGATGGCTTTTGTCCCCCTGTCTCTATTTTAAATCACATATGTGACACTGGATCCCGTCTGCTCGTGCTGCAGAAATCATGGATGCAGTTTTATTCAATGTGTTGTCACGTGTACCTGAGAACCACAGCTTCTCTGCCACACTAGTGTTCAGCTCAACTTTTAAAGCAGCTTAGCTGTTCTTTAGTCTTAGACACGAGTGGATTGTTTTATAAACCCACTTAGGGCCAGATTATGAGTGGCGCGCTAACAATTGCAGACAAGTTATATTGTGGTTTTTCGTGGCTATTTGTGCGCATCGGAAGTACCCTGCATGTTACAAGTTGAAAGTAAACATGATCGGTTGAGTGCAATTGAATTTAACAAGCGTCGAGATAGAGTGACTACAGAGCTCTGGTTAACTGTTACGCTTGAATAAAAATTGTCACAAAACACATCAAAAATACTTTGTACAGTACAGTTAAACTCACAATAGCACAGTCTAATAAAAATTATTTTAAAAAATAGTGCATTAAAAAGTTATAAGGCTCAAAGATATGAGGTCTCAGGCGTTAGGAAAAAAAAGTATCCAAAAGACCAAAGAGACAGCACCCAGAAGTCCAATTATCCAAAAATATCTTCAGGAACAGGATATAAAAGCAAAAATTCACTCTATATTAGTTTAGCACAAAAACAAAACAAAAAAGTACAGAGTTGATGGTTTGTACTTTGTACTCTGTGCATTATTTGTTTTTTTTGTGCTAAACTAATAAAGAGTGAATTTTTGCTTTTATATCCTGTTCCTGAAGATTTTTTTGGATAATTGGACTTCCCGGGTGCTGTCTCTTTGGTCTTTTGGATATTTGTTGTTGGAGCATGGATGGAGCGCTCCGGATTGAGGCCAGCACCGGTAACGACATCACATTGAGCCAGAGTAAGGAATACAAAAGTGCGTATGCGCACTGGTGTGAAAACAGCTGCTTCTCATTGTGGGCTATGTACTGGTGTCGAGGAGACTTTCTGAGCGCTGCTCATCGTTTCCGGATGTTAGAAAAAAAAAGGACTGCAAAGGACTTTAACATAGAGATACTGTAAATACATATACTGTAGATGTCTAAATATGTATGTATGTGTATATATATATGTATATATATATATATATATATATATATATGTGTGTGTGTGTGTGTGTGTGTGTACTTATGTATTTTTATGTGTATATATGTATTTACAGACATATATACACATATCTAAACAAAGTAGAATACCCCTATAACTAGTGTAGGTGTAAGCTTTTTGGTAGGGGGCACAAAACCAAGGTATTATGTGGAATAGGTAGATGTATATATACATTAGATGATTCAAATATATATATATATATATATATATATACACACATGTGATAAATATATTGTAAGGATTGATCAAAGAATATTAAATATTTCAAAATGTATGTATAAAGTTTCACAAAGAGAAATTGGAGGTAGCAGCTGCTACAAATAAAGCCCCCAGAAATGCGGGATATCCATTCCCAAGATATCCCTAAAACAGTAAAATGAAGACAAAGAGTACTGGGGTATATTTAGCGCTAGGTATCAACCTAAATATAATCACTGTTGACAAGTGCTCTGTAAACTGATATCAGCTTGTATAAGAAAATAGAAATGCAATACAGAGGTAAATGATGATGATAATAATAATAATAATAATAAAAACTCGTCCAGAGAAGATGCTAGGCTTATATATATTTGTGTAGCATCTATGCAGACAATAATGATGATGTATATCTCCCGTAGCACTCTCTTATTGTATTGTACTTACAGGAAAGTACCTCAATCTGATGAGGTAAAGATAATGCAGTATATGCTTGGAATGTCTCCGTGGGTGGTAGTACTTGTTCACACGAGATGGAATTCCTCCACTATGTTCCCATTCATGACCTCCCAGGTCTTGGGCTCAATGTGATCTTTACTCCACTCCCCCCCCCCCCCCAATCCGGGATAATTGTATAAAAGGGAACAAAAGTAACATGGCACAGAAATAGTGTAATACCGTTTAATAGAAGTTATAATAGTAAAACAAGATGTGAATGCACACTTACAATTTCAGACCTCAATGGCAAAGAGGTAACTAGTTAAGCGGCAATGAAATAGTGTTGAAGTCCCAAATACAGAACAAAGGAAACTGCACCGGCCAGTTGCAGTTATGCTCCGTAGCGTTTGGATAGCAGCATAGAGTCATTTCCGGCAATACAAACGGTGTACTTCTCATGTATTTTGATCAATACTTTATGCTCTTGACTGACAATGTTTAATACTAGCAACTATATTATCATAAATAATATCATATCATACGAATACCAAACCTTTGAATCTTTAACACTGCTACACTAAAATTGATATTGTTTAAAAAAGATAGATAACGCCTTTACTACCCATTCCCCAGCTTTGCACAACCAACATTGATATATTAATTTACTTTATAACATTTAAACCTCTAAATGTCTGCCTGTTTCTAAACCACTATGGACAGCCTCTTAATCACATGTTTTTGTATTTGCTTTCCACAACAGGAGACTGCTAGTTCATATGGGCCATATAGATAACATTGTGTTCACACCTGAGGAGCTATTTAAGATTTTGCACAGCACAGTACTAAATGCAAGTCAATAGATAATAACTAAATAGTCATGTGATCAGGGGACTGTCAGAAGAGGCTTAGATACAAGGTAATCACAGAGGTAAAAAGTATATTAATATAACTGTGTTGGTTATGCAAAACTGGGGAATGGGTAATAAAGGGATTATCTATCTTTTAAAACAATACAAATTCTATAGTAGACTGTCCCTTTAACACAAATATGATTAAAAAAATGACCTACATTTAATTTAAATGATAAACATAGCCAGATGCATCCTTACCAAAATTGGGCATGAGATCTAGACCTCAGTTTTAAAATTGAGACATGATTGTTGTCTGATCCTAAAATTAATTTAAACTTTTAAATAAGATATGAGTTGCAGGGAATCAATAACTATTTAGCAGATAATGTAAATGTAAGAAATCTTCTTAAAGGGATATAAAAAATGATCTTTTGTGATTCAGACAGAGCATACAATTATAAAAAAGTTTCCAATTTACTTCAGTTATCAAATTTGCTTCGTTCCCATGGTATTCTTTGTTCAAGCGATACCTTGGTAGGTGTCTGGCGCACTAAATGCCATTTAGTGCTCTTGCAAATGGATAACATTCTTGATGCCACATAGTGCTCCTGAGCTTATGTTCCTTCTTTTCAACAAAAGATACCAAGAGAATGAAGAAAATGTAATAATAGAAGTAAATTAGAAAAAATGGTATGTTCTATCTGAATCAAGAAAGAAAAAATGGGTTTCATGTCCCTTTAAAACTATCCCACAAAAAATATTGAGTTACTACTGTTTACATGTTCTACCCTCTGTGAAAGGTAACTGCCCAACTGCCAAGGTGCCAGAGAGAAGGATCTAGTGACGAAATATAAAACGTAGATGATGGATTACTAACAGTTTTAGCTTCCTTTCCATCTCTCCCCATTTGTTTTTTTATTTTTTTGTTGCAAATTTGTTCTTGATCAGTCTTTCAATTTGGCGGACATTTTCCAGCAATAAGTAATTACAGCCTTTTTAGAGGCAGCTGTGAGCTGATTATTCATTCAGTTTTTGGAAGATTGTTAATAACAATCTTCCACTGATCTCCAGGCTGGTGTTAGACTGGAGGTTTGTAAGGTGAGCAGATGGCTACATGCATAATTATGGGAAATATGCATTTAGGATGATGATGGTGAAAAGGCAGTGAAGGATGATAGGGTATGGCAAGAGTTACAGTAACAACATAAAGACTTGAAAATAGCTGTGGCATGGATCCTTCCAAAGGTCCTGGGCTTGCTGAAGATGCATGCTCCTTAGATAGTTTGTGCACATCTTGATGGAAGAGTGTCCACTAACCATGTTGCAAAAGGCCTATAGGGTTGCCATTTGAAGGACTCATTGACGGCCATCAGAAGGTTAAGCTTGCTTTAATAATATGACCACTTATGACTTTCAAATATGGTTTCTTGCATCCGTTTTCATTAAAGGGACACTGTAGCCAAAAAATTTCTTTTGTGATTCAGATGGAGCATGCAATTTTAGGTAACTTTCTAATTTACTCCTATTATCAAATTGTCTTCATTTTCTTGGTATGTTTATTTGAAAAGCAAGAATGTAAGTTTAGATGCCGGCCCATTTTAGGTGAACAACCTGGGTTGTCCTTGCTGATTGGACAGCACCTTTTAACAAGTGCTGTCCATGGTTCTGAACCCACAATTTGCTGGCTCCTTTGCTGAGCTGCCTTCTTTTCAAATAAAGATTGCAAGAGAATGAAGAAAAATTGATAATAGAAGTAAATTAGAAAGTTGCTTACAATTACATGCTCTATCTGAATCATGAAAGAAAAAATTTGGGTTCAGTGTCCCTTTGAAGGAGCATAAAAATGAATTTGAAATGGACTGTAGTAGAAACATAGAAACATAGAATTTGACGGTAGATAAGAACCAAAAAGGCCCATCAAGTCTACCCATATTACATGTTACTTTTTCCTTAGGATAGCCTTATGCATGTCCCAGGCATTTTTAAATTCCTTTACAGTCTTTGTGTTTACCACCTCAAATGGAAGTTTATTCCATGAATCCACCACCCTTTCTGTAAAAAAATGCTTCCTCAAATTTCTCCTGAATCTACTACCCTCTAACTTTAGATTGTGACCCCTTGTTTTGGCATTTATTTTTTTGTGAAAAATGCTTTCAGCTTCTATTTTATTAAGTCCCTTCATATATTTGAAGGTTTCTATCATGTCACCTCTTTCCCTTCTATCCTCTAAACTATACATATTTAGATCATAGAGTCTTTCTTTGTATGTTTTATATTTTAGACCATGTACCATTTTAGTAGCCCTCCTTTGGACAGCTTCTAGTTTATTTATATCTGTCTTAAGATATGGTCTCCAGAACTGTACACAGTATTCCATATTTGGTCTAACGAATTCTCTTCGAACCAATTGAGAAATATGCTTCCAAGTAAAGAAAAATGCTTATTCATAAAAGTTATCACAGGCTGCACAATGCAAAAATATGCTTCTAAGAGAGGCCTAAGTTCTAATAAAGAAGAGTGGTGCATGGTCAAAGCCATTACAATACATTTGAAAGCTCTGCAAAACAATAGTTGTCTTGTAGTTTTTCCAACGGCTTTGCTTTCACTTCACCAAGGTTTGAGACAATTTGACATCGCCATTACAGAACCTATTTTGCTGGGTTTATGGACAATACAAATTCATCAAGATTTTTTTGATTTAGTAAAAAAATTTAGCTTAAACCACATAACTGCAGTTATAAAAGTGTTCCAGCGTTTAATAAATTTAATAAATGATACAGAGTTATATAAATTGCTAATTTAACATTTGTTACAAATTGATATTGGGGCAGATTACAAGTAGAGCGCTAATTAACGCTCCCGCTCGAGTGCTAACTGTGCTAGAAGTAAGTTTTTGCACACATCAGGTTGCACTCGTATTATGAGTTAAAAGTAAATTGTTTTTGCTCACGCACTAGCCCGATGAGTGCAAAAAGTTGAACTTAGAATATCAAGTGTGCATTCACATATTCCCCCATAGGAATCAATGGAGCAAAAAAAGTGAAAACAAAAACACCCTACTCGTGCACAAACCCGATCGCATATTCTCATGTGCGCTAATCGGACATGAAAATATGAATATTTTACATTCCAATGTTCTTCCCAAAGCAGTACATTTTATATTTATTAATATTTGATGGATTTTTGGTACAATATATATCTATCTATATATATCTATGATTATATACAGGTATAGAAATATACATATATATATATATATATATATATATATACTATATATATATATATATATATATATATATATATATATATATATATATATATATATATATATATATATATATACAGGTGGCCCTCGGTTTACAACGGTTCAATTTACACCGTTTCAGAATAACAATCTTTTTTTTTCAGTCATGTGACTGCTATTGAAAAGCATTGAGAAGCAGTGCATTTTTTAAAATAGCCAGCAGGTGGAGCTGTCCGCTTGTGTTGCAGCAAAGCCAAGCAAGCTGAAATTATTCAGTTTAACCAGACCTGAGCTATCAAGCAGATTTCAAAGGAACAAGATCTTCCTGTCTATAAATCAGTCCAGATTGGAATGCATAGAAAGAACTGTTTGCAGAAAAATGCAAGTGAAGTCTGTGTTGTGTGATTATTTTATTAGGTTTATAATGCGGTTTAGCATTTAAAGTCTTCATTTCAAAGCTTTAAAAATAATGTATTAGGTGTTACTTATGACAATTTTGAGAGGGGCCTGGAACCTATCTCCCTCACTTCCCATTGACTTACATTATAAACTGGGTTTCAATTTACAATGGTTTCGATTTACAACCATTCCGTCTGGAACCTAACCCTGGCGTAAACTGAGGGCTACCTATATATATATATATATATATATATATATATATATATATATATATATATATGTATATATATTTGTATATATGTATATATATATATATATATATATATATATATAAATATATATATATATATATATATATATATATATATATATATATATATATAGGAATATCTATTTATAAATACTTAGCTATGTGCAGAACATTGAAATGTAAAATATTTACAGTGAATACAGTTAAACCTTTATTGCATAAATGTGTTTTTTCGTGTTTTCATCTTGCACTTATATTTATGTCTTATGTATACATATGCATTTATGTGTTTATATATGTATATATGTCTATAAATACATATATACACATATAAATACATAAATACATATGTACATATATATATATATATATATATATATATATATATATATACATGCATAAACATCTTTAGATATGTGTATATATCTCTATGTTAAAGCCCTTTGCCTGCCTTTTATTTTTTCTAACTGAGACCTCATATCTTTGAGCCCTTATAATTTTTGTGTACAATATTTTTTTATTATATTAATCTTTATTAGATCTTAACAAAGTGAACAGGTTAAACATCAAACAAAATTTAGTGAATAAAGTCAATGACGGCTTAAATCACAGTAATTTCAAGGATATGGAGAAAGTTGCATAAAAGTCTGACAGATCAGTACCTCTCCAACCGCATCCCCTCCAACACCCATTGACATTAGGATAGATACGACTGAGGCGAGCTGGAGTTATGTACCATCTAGTTAGTACTTTTGATTTAGTTCAACAATTTTTGGGGACGTTGAGGATTTACGTGTGTTATGAAATATATTCTTCCAATCTGTGAAACTGAGTGAGACCCCAAGTTCTCGCTGCCACTGGGCTGAATATGGGGGAAGGGAAGAACTCAGTGATTCCCTTGGAGATAGAGTGTACCAGAGGGTAGGGTGTCCAAAAGGCATGTTTTCTCAAAATTAGTAGGGCTCCTGAGGAGATCTTCCTTATGAGGAGCGCTCCTGAGGAGATTTTCTATATGAGGAGAGCTGTTAATCAGGTAGAGTAGCTGGTCATATTTGAATCATTTTGAATAGTGCAATATTTTTTTTAAATAATTTATTTTCAGATGGTGTTATTATTTCTGTACCTTGTAATGTATTTTTGATGTGTTTTGTGCAATTTTTTGTTTTGAGAAACAGTTTAGCTATGAGTAATCATGGTAGCGTAAATCGAGATTGAGCTCAAACAATCGCATTTGCTTACAACTCAAAATACCAGCTGTAGGCCCGATGAGCGCAAACACCTGCAATAAACCCTTTATCACTTGCGCGTAACCATTAGTGCTTCACTCGTAATCTGGCCCATTATTGGTTAAAAGGACAGCTAACACTATTGGTTAAGTGTATTGCAAAGATGTTTTACTAAACATAACAAAACATTTTACATTGCAATCAGAAATTGTCTACTATCCGTTTAAGCCAAAAAAATCTTAATTTAAATCAATTAACAGTGATGATAAAGATGAAGTAATTTGCTTTGTTTTACTTACTCTTTGGTTGCAAATCTTCTACTTCTATGTAGGTTTATGAAAATACTTTTGAACACCCATAAAAAGCCCTTGAAGCAGTTATTTCTTATAGTTTTTTAATATTTTTAACCAACCTTTGCAGTAACATTTACTTTAAAAGTACATGAAACCCAAAGCTTTTCTTGCATGATTCAGTTAGAGCATGTGATTTTATACAACTTGCCAATTTACTTCTATTTCATAATATGTTTTGTTCTCATTGTATCCTTGGTTGAAAAGCACACCTAGGTAGGCTCAGGAGCTGCTAATTGGTGGCTGCACATGTATGTGCAGTTATTGGCTCCCCCATGAGCATTGCAGTTTTTTCAACAATGGGTTACATGAATGAAGCAAATTCAATAACAGAAGTTGCCTGAAACGTTGTTAACAATTATATTCTCTATCTGAATAATGAAAGAAAAAAATGGGTTTCATGTCCCTTTAAATTTCATACAAACAGTAGATTTGTTTTGAAACACATTTCAAACTTTTCTTTCATTTCCCTGTCCCTTATATAATGTGAAAGCCATTAACCAATCACAGACTCATATACATATATACTCAGAAAGTGCTTCAGAAAAGGTGCATATAAAACTGCCTAATTTCATAATCAAATTAAATTGTAAAGTCTCTTAAAATGACATGCTCTATCTAAATCATAAAAGTTTAAAAAATATTTGCTAGGGTGTATGATGCTAAACAGAAAAAAATAAACTAATAACATGTTATACCCTTATGTATACTAAAAGATGTTAAATTGTTATTAATTAGGACAGAGGAAATTTGTCCTGGAACCAAACTGAGACTCCTCCCTTTCTTGTAATGCGCTATAGCCCATGTATGCTTGCCAAATATTTTACAAACCTAAATGCTACAGTTGCTATGAGACTTGTGCATAATGATGTGAGAGGTAACACCATATAACCAACTGCATTACTGTATTGTACATTGAAATATAATGTTACTTGAACACCTAGAGCTCCAGTTTGCTTAATCATCTGCTATGAAACATGATATACACAGACCCTGTGCATGATGCTTCAGAGAATATACTGCATTCCCTGGAGTTCTGTATTATTCCATTACATGCAGATATTCTGGCAGACACATTTTATCTGATATTCTTTAATGTCAACGTAACAAACTACTTTGTAAATAAGAGAAAACCAATTAAAGAGACCATGTCTGCAAAAAAGAACTATTTGTTATTATTAAAAGACATTAGATTCTAATTACATTCCCTGTAAAATTGTTATAGGTACCTGGAACCTAAAATGTTTCTGATGTGACTGAGACAAAGCAATTAAAAATAAAAAAAAGTTTCCAATTCAGTTCTATTATAAAATGTGCTTTATTCTCATGGTATTATCTGTTGAAAAGCATACCTAGGTAGGCAACATATGCACATCTGGAGCACTGCATGTCATCAAGAACAAATGTTTAACATTGTTAAAAGTGTTTGTACAAAACTGCTGCCATTTAGTACGCCAGAAATAAGCATGCTACTGAGCAAACCTGCCTGCTTTTCAACAATGACTTCCAAGAGAACAAAGATCATTTGATATTAAAAGTGAATTGGATGTGCTATCTGTATAATGAAAGAAAATTATAATTATGGGTAGTTAAAAATTGCATTATTTATTTTGCCTGCAATTTATATTTGAAATTGTGTCTTTCTACCGCCCTCAGAGATGCTGGAGTAGATCTTACATTAAGCCAGATTTGTGAGCCTATATTGCTCTAACATGTGTGTATATATATATATATATATATATATATATATATCTGCCCTAACATTGTGTGTGTATATATATATATATATATATATATATATATATAAAACATAATTTATGTAAGAACTTATCTGATAAATTCATTTCTTTCATATTGGCAAGAGTACATGAGCTAGTGACGTATGGGATATACAATGCTACCAGAAGGGGCGAAGTTTCCCAAATCTCAAAATGCCTATAAATACACCCATTACCATACCCACAATTCAGTTTAACCAATAGCCAAGTAGTGGGGTGATAGAAAAAGGAGTAAAAAGCATACAAAAAAAACATAACCACCATAAAAAGGGTGGGTCTCATGGACTCCTGCCAATATGAAAGAAATTAATTTATCAGGTAAGTTCTTACGTAAATGATGTTTTCTTTCATGTAATTGGCAAGAGTCCATGAGCTAGTGACATATGGGATAGTAATACTCAAGATGTGGTACTCCACAGAAGAGTCACTAGAGAGGGAGGGATAAAAACACGAACAGACATTTTCCTACTGACAAAATTAAGTCTACATCCAAAAAAATAAGTTTTTCTCATAATTGAAAAGAAAAAACTTAAAACATAAGCAGACTCAAACTGAAACAGCTGCCTGAAGAACTTTTCTACCAAAAACTGCTTCCGAAGAGGCAAATACATCAAAACGGTAGAATTTAGTAAATGTATGCAAAGAAGAACAAGTTGCTGCTTTGCAAATCTGATCAACTGAAGCTTCATTCTTAAAAGCCCACAAAGTGGAGACTGATCTAGTAGAATGAGCTGTGATTCTCTGAGGCGGGGCCTAACCCGACTCCAAATAAACCTGATGAATCAAAATCTTTAACCAGGATGCCAAGGAATTGGCAGAAGCTCTCTGACCTTTCCTAGGACCAGAAAAGACAACAAATAGACTAAAAGTCTTCCTGAAATCTTTAGTAGCTTCAACATAATATTTCAAAGCTCTTACAACATCCAGAGAATGTAAGGATCTCTCCAAAGAAATCTTAAGATTAGGACACAAAGAGGGAACAACAATTTCCTTATTAATGTTGTTAGAATTCACAACTTTAGGTAAAAACTTAAATGAAGTCTGCAAAACTGCTTAATCCTGATGGAAAATCAGAAAAGAAGACTCACAAGAAAGAGCAGATAATTCTTAAACTCTTCTAGCAGAAAAGATAGCCAAAAGGAACAACACTTTCCAAGAAAGTAGTTTAATATCCAAAGAATGCATAGGCTCAAAAAGAGGAGCCTGTAAAGCCTTCAAAACTAAATTAAGACTCCAAGGAGGAGAGATTGATTTAACGACAGGCTTGATACGGACCAAAGCCTGCACAAAACAGTGAATATTAGCAAGCTTAGCAATCTTTCTGTGAAATAAAACAGAAAGAGCAGAGATTTGTCCCTTCAAGGAACTTGCAGACAAATCTTTATCCAAACCATCCTGAAGAAACTGTAAAATTCTAGGAATTCTAAAAGAATGCCTGGAGAATTTATGAGAACACCATGAAATATAAGTCTTCCAAACTCGATAATAAATCTTCCTAGAAACAGATTTACGAGCCTGTAACATAGTATCAATCACTGAGTCAGAGAAACCTCTATGACTAAGCACTAAGCGTTCAATTTCCATACCTTCAAATTTAACGATTTGAGATCCTGATTGGAAATGGTCCTTGAGACAGAAGGTCTGGTCTTAAAGGAAGTGGCCAAGGTTGGCAACTGGACATCCGAACAAGATCCACATAATACCAGAACTTGTGAGGCCATTCTGGTGCTACCAGAAACACAAACGATTGTTCCATGATGATCTTGGAGATCACTCTTGAAAGAAGAACTAGAGGGGGGGAAGGTTGGTAAAACCAAGGAACTGCTAATGCATCCACCGATTCGGCATGAGGATCCCTGGACCTGGACAAGTACCTGGGAAGTTTCTTGTTTAGATGGGAAGCCATCAGATAAATTTCTGGACGACCCCACATCTGAACAATCTGAAAAAACACAACTGGATGGTGGGACTACTCCCCCGGACGTAAAGTCTGACAGCTGAGATAATCCGCTTCCCAATTGTCTACACCTGGGATATGTACTGCAGAAATTAGACAAGAGTTGGATTCCACCCAAGAAAATATCCAAGATACTTCTTTCATAGCTAGGGGACTGTGAGTCCCACTCCGATGATTGACATATGTCACAGTTGTGATATTGTCTGTCTGAAAACAAATAAATGGTTCTCTCTTCAACAGAGGTCAAACCTGAAGAGCCCTGAAAATAGCACAGAGTTCTAAAATATTGATTGGTAACCTCGCCTCTTGAGATTTCTAAACCCCTTGTGCTGTCAGAGATCCCAAGATAGCTCCCCAACCTGAAAGACTTGCATCTGTTGTGATTACAGTCCAGGTTGGATGAACAAAAGAGGCCCCTTGAACTATACGATGGTGGTCTAACCACCAAGATAGAGAGAGTCGAACATTGGGATTTAAGGATATTAATTGTGATATCCTTGTATAATCCCTGCACCATTGATTCAGCATACAAAGCTGAAGAGGTCTCATATGAAAATGAGCAAAGGGGATTGCATCCGATGCTGCAGTCATGAGACCTAAAACTTCCATGCACATAGCCACTGAAGGGAATGATTGAGACTGAAGGTTTCGACAAGCTGAAACCAATTTTATTTGTCTCTTGTCTGTTAGTGACAAAGTCATGGACACTGAATCTATCTGGAAACCTAAAAAGGTGACCCTTGTCTGAGGAATCAAGGAACTTTTTGGTAAATTGATCCTCCAACCATGTTTTTGAAGAAACAACACTAGTTGATTCGTGTGAGATTCGGCAGAATGTAGACGGAGCTAGTACCAAGATATCTTCCAAATAAGGAAACACTGCAATACCCTGTTCTCTGATTACAGAGAACAGGGCACCGAGAACCTTTGAAAAAATTCTTGGAGCTGTCGCTAGGCCAAATGGAAGAGCGACAAATTGGTAATGCTTGTCTAGAAAAGAGAATCTCAGAAACTGATAGTGGTCTGGATGAATCGGAATATGAAGATATGCATCCTGTAAGTCTATCATGGACATATAATGACCTTGCTGAACAAAAGGCAGAATAGTCCTTATAGTCACCATTTTGAAAGTTGGCACTCTTCCAAAACGATTCAAAATTTTCAGATCCAGAACTGGTCTGAATGAATTTTCATTTTTTGGGAAAATGAATAAATTTGAATAAAAGCCCAGACCCTGTTCCTGAAACGGAACTGATATGATTATCCCTAAAAGCTCTAGATCTGAAAAACACTTCAGAAAAGCCTGAGCATTCAATGGATTTGCTGGGTCGTGTGAGAGAAACAATCTTCGATACCTATTCGATACCCTTGAGAGACAATACTCTAAAAAATTTTAATCTGTCCCCCACCAGCTGAGATGGAATGAGGGCTGGAATGAGGGCTGGAATGAGGGCTGCACCTTCATGCGGACTTGGGAGCTGTCTTTGGTTTCTTAAAAGGCTTGGATTTATTCCAACTTGAAGAAGGTTTCCAATTGGAACCAAATTCTTTGGGGGAAGAATTGGCTTTCTGTTCCTTATTCTGTCAAAAAGAACGAAAACAATTAGAAGCTTTAGATTTACCCTTAGATCTTTTATCCCGAGGTAAAAGAAACTCTCTTCCCCCCAGTGACAGTTGAAATAATTGAATCCAACTGAGAACCAAATAAATTGTTACCTTGGAAAGAGATAGTAATCTAGACTTAGATACCATGTCAGCATTACAATATTTAAGCCACAAAGCTCTTCTAGCTAAGACATAGCTTTAACATCAATATTGATGATATCAAAAATAGTATCACAGATAAAATGATTAGCATATAGAAGCAAGCGAACAATGCTAGACAAATCAGAATTTGTTTCCTGTTGCGCTAAACTTTCCAACCAAAAGGTTGATGCAGCTGCAACATCAGCCATGGATATAGCAGGCCTAAGAATGTAGCAAGAAAATAAAAAATCTTTCCTTAGATAAGATTCAAGTTTCCTATCTAAAGGGTCCTTAAAAGAAGTACTATCTTCAATAGGAATAGTAGTACATTTAGCAAGAGTAGAAATAGCCCCATCAACTTTGGGGATTTTTTCCCAAAACTCCAATCTAGCTGCTGGCAAAGGATACAACTTTTTAAACCTAGAAGAAGGAATAAAAGAAGTACCAGGCCTATTCCATTCATTTGAAATCATATCAGAAATAGCATCAGGAACTGGAAAAACCTCTGGAGTAACCACAGAAGGTTTATAAACAGAATTTAACCGTTTACTAGTTTTAGTATCAAGAGGACTAGTTTCCTCAATATCCAAAGTAGTCAACACCTCTTTTAACAAGGAACAAATATACTCCATCTTAAAGAGATAAGTAGATTTGTCAGTGTCAATATCTGAGGTAGGATCTTCTGAACCAGATAGATCCTCATCAGAGGAGGATAATTCAGTATGTTGTCGGTCATTTGAAATTTCATCAACCTTATGAGAAGTTTTAAAAGACCTTTTACTTTTATTAGAAGGCGGAATAGCTGACAAAGCCTTCTGAATCGCATCAGCAATAAAATCTTTTATATTCACAGGAATATCATGTACATAAGATGTTGAAGGAACAACAGGCATTGTATTAGTACTGATGGATACGTTCTCTGCATGTAAAAGCTTATCATGACAACTGTTACATACTACAGCTGGAGATATAATCTCCACTAATTTACAACAGATACACTTAGCTTTGGTAGAACTGTTATCAGGCAGCAGGTTTCCAACAGTGGTTTCTGAGACAGGATCAGATTGAGACATCTTGCAAATGTAAGAGAAAAAAACAACATATAAAGCAAAATTATCAATTTCCTTATATGGCAGTTTCAGGAATGGGAAAAACTGAATTGTGGGTGTGGTGAGGGGTGTATTTATAGGCATTTTGAGGTT